>NW_026138056.1:14655000-14717500 GCF_025592945.1 Manacus candei
ATTCAGGTTGCACAGTATTTGTGTCTCTGCTCTCCCCCCACACCCCAGGAGTGATGAAAATAATGTCTGATTTCAGTACCCGATATGTTGTCACCCCCATCCCCTTGTATTCATATTATTGCTTTGACAGGATACATCATCCTTCCTTGCAAGTATGGTGAGGCTGGAGGGGTGGAAGGGAGAGACAGTGAGGCTACTAAATGGTGTTAGTGGTAAAACGTTCCTTTTACATTTGTTCCCCTGCACTGTTCAAGATTTATGATCTTGTTTGAAGGCATATTTTCTCTATCGTTTTGTCTGGTTAGACAACCGTCTCTGAACTTCACTGTCAGCTCTTCAACAGATAAGGGTTCAGAAGTCACATTTTTTTTATTGGAAGATTAGCATATTGTCAGATTTGTCTTTCGGTTTTTAGACTTTGCAAAGCAGAAGCCTGAATCAAATGGCAGGAAAGCAGCTGCTATGTCACAAATGTAACCTTTCAACTTTCTACCAGAGCTGATACCCTAGAAACGTGCATAGAACAGCCCATGGGTTGGGGCTTTGTTTTGGTTTTTGCTCCTTTATAGTTGTAAGAAGCTGAGGGAATTCTTATTGTAGGCATTTTGGGCTTTTTCTTTCCACCAAGGGGCATTTTGGTAGAGGACGTGTTCTCCACACTTTATCTCATGATATATTGCACCCTCACATTTATAGCTCTGTTCTTCTGTTGTCAAACCTCCAATTGTCAAAAAAAAAAAAAGAAGAAAAGAAAAAGGTGGAATGTATGCCCTTGAATGAAATGAACATGAAAGGAGACTGGAACAAGCACTCACAGAAAGTTTTACCTGGTGTGAAAGCCACGAGCCATATCCCCTTTCACAGATAATGCTCAGGCTCCTGTTAATTAAAATACACACCAGGAGTGGGATTTTGAATGCCAGGTCTCATGGTCTTTCTCTTTGACTTGGCCAAGGATGCCAATGCATTTACAGAGCTGGAGTCAGATTGCTCAGAAATGCAAAGGACTGGAACTGAAAGGCGTCAAGGCAGTTCTTGCTTTTATTTATTTTCTGGTGACCTTAATAAAGAAGTTCTGCCATACCTTTCTGGTTTTCCTTGCCAGATAGCTTGCTTCCCCTTTCCTTAGATGTCGATTATTTCTACAAGACATTTCCAAAAGAGGTTAGGCAGCTGGTATTGTAGGACATGGTATTCTTCCCCAAAGAATGACACCATCATATACTGCTTCAATGATTTGTTCTCATTGTGGCTCCCTCCCTGCTCTACCCTTTTGGCCATATGGATTTTGACCTTGTTGAGGTGAAGAGAAACGTGAATTACAGGATGACTCCATTTTGATAGTAGCTGGTGTTTTCAGTGATGCGAGTTGTCTCCCAACTGTAGTAGATGGGAAGAACAATTTTTATATCACGCTTGTGCTGCTGAACTTTACTGCTGTAATGGCTGTAAATAATCCCCATGGGGTTTTGTATCAATTTGCACTGACTGATATGTCATACACACTTATACCATTGTAAGCTGCCAAAATATATCTGGGTAGCAAGTTTCTTGAACTAGCATATTGGTATGTTTTTCTCTTTAATGAAAAGACCTGGTTAATTTTTATTTAACTTTGCTACACTAATGCGAGTTGAAATAAAGTTCAGTCTTCACTTATGTGTATGATTTGTAGTCACTTATGAATTACATTGGACTGGATATGGTATTTTTTAAATGGGCTTGAACATTTTGAAGGGAGACTTCGAAGTTTCTAACTAAGTTGCTTGATTTCAAAGTAGAAAATTAAAATTCATCTCTTACAGATGGCAGCTGTCGCCAGAAAATTCCATGTGCTTGCTTTCTTTCTGAGGTTACTCCCAGACCTGCACCATGTAAAATTATTCTTTTCTTTTCTTTGAGGCAAAACTAGATGTATTTGACACTTGGTTTAAGCAGAGACTTCACATCTCTAATTTATATACCTAAACCCATCACAGACTTCAGGGAAACCACTGGAATCTCCCCTGAGGCACAGAGTACATAGCAACTCTGAAGCCTTCCCTATCATAGCTACAGGGCTTGATCCCTAAACAAGGTTGCCAGAGAACAGCAGGCAGTGCCCCATGCTTTCATCTTTGCAAAGCCAGAGGTTTGGAGATGATGTGCCTTTCCTTGCCTTTCTTTAGCTCAGCTCTTTCCATCCCTGCAGATTCCTCAATTTACTGAAGCCTGATTACAGAGGCTTGTAGTAGGGAGGTCAGTACCACACAAGCTCCAAATCAAATCTTACAATTAAAGGAAGAGGTCCTGATGCAGAAGAGGCTTTTATTAAGACAGGATAAGCCATTGTCACTAAAATCCCAGAAACCAAACTAAGTAAATAAGCAAGGTAAATACTTTTCAGTAAGATTATTTCTATAAAAAAGAGAAATTTAGAACACCTTTATTATCTGTGCTTATAATACAAGACATATTTCTGCACAACTTATGTTTTATGGGGCATTATTTGAAGATTTTGTTGTTACAATACATACTGGTATCCTGGCACAACTCAGAAATTAAGTTACATGCACAGTAGCTTTATTATTAAGAACAGAGTGTCAATTCTGAACACTTGTCCTTTTGTCATTGAGATTGCTGTCAGAAACAGCTTCAGCTGGCTCCTCTCTCTGGGGCACAGAATTTGCCTTTTGTGTAAGTCACCTGGCCTGCTGAACTCCCTCAACAGTCTGCATTTCTGCCACTGTTGCATTTCAAATGCTAGAATGGAGATGTTAGCACTCAACAGAGGCACCTGGATGGGGATGGGATCTGTCACCACAGGAAAAGTTCTTCTGAGAGGCCTTCCAGACAGGTGAAGACTACAGATGGGCTGGATCATTTTTGTTAGGCAACAAGCCATGCTGGTTGTTTGGACAGATCTAAGCACGTAGGTCCCTTTTGAGGTACAAGTGCTATACAAATAGATGAGCAACAGTTGATCTGTTACCAACAACATTGCTACTCTTGCTGAACATTCTTGTATAATCCACTCTGAAGTTTCTGACGTGGAAGACTTCTGAAGGGAGACCTTGCACTGTTCCAGGTGTACAGATGAACTACTCACTTCATCCATTGCCTGTCAGTGTCAGTGTAGGGGCAGGGCAGGCATGGAAAATTCTGGGAGGCTGTGATGGTGGTTGTCAGACCCAGGGCCCACTAGTCTGGACATCTGTATTCCCACCACCAGCACACAGTGATTGTACCTACACTGTCTTGTACACTTTGGGGTAAATGCCTGGGAACCACCCAAAGCTCATAAGTGCCTTGTTCTCTGAAGAGGTCTTTTCCCTGGAAAGCAAGGCGATGCGAGGCATTGCAAGGAGCTGGACAGGAGAGAGAATCAAGTTACCTTGAGTCTAATAATATAGATGTAACAACCTTGACCCAGGTGCATTATTTAGTATTTCTGTGCTTCAGTTAACAAATGCTAAAAAGGGTTTTCATTAGTGCAGTCCAAGGCTCTCCCAGCTTGTGGTCCATTGGCCTGCTGAGCACATCTGCCCAGCTCCACCCCCAGCTGGGTATTTTTGAATGTTTACTATTTCACTTGTGAAGCCAGTGGCTGCCGTAACCATGTGGCTGTAGAGATTGGCACAACTGGCCCCAGAGGGGTCACAGGCATCCTGATTACCTGTGTGGTGTCCTGGTTAATCCATGCTTGCCTCATGTTTTTAGATTCCTCCAGGAATAAAGACTGGTTTTATTTATATACACAGAAATATTGTGGAATATTGTTTCTGTGACTGGATGTATGCGAAATAGAAATTTTACTGTAACAAAGAGTCGTAATACCATTAAGTATTTAGACTTTTGCCCTGTTTACCTAAAGCTCTCATGGGAGTGGGCTGTGTGCTGCTACACAGGACCCGAAATGAATGATCTTAAGAGCACCAAAAAGCAAGTTGTTCCCTCCTCTCACAATCCCCCCAAAAGGCAATAGAGTAAACTACATAAAAAGAAAGAAAAAACTCATTCAATGCAATGCTGTGCAATCAAGATGACATGGATAAAGTTTGTAGAAATCCTGTAGCTTCTGAAAAATCAAAATATAAGGTATTTCCTCTGAAAGAGTTATTAAAATAGCTTGGCGGGTGGGAGGCAGAACTCAGAACTGTTAAAAGAAGCAGCTAAGCTTGGGGAAATTGCAATCTAAAAGCAAGGTGGATTAAACAAATCCTTCTGTACAGAACCATGCTACAACGAGGAACCCTCTAACCATCACTTGGAAAAGCTTACGCTCTGGGACTTGATTTTCAGGCACATAATACGAGCTTTAGTGATTGTGTCTGCACTGTACCCCTAATTAAGGGATACTCTCTTGTGCTTAAGTCCATTTCTGTTCAGGAAAACATTTAAGCATTTCTTAAACCATATTCTTAAGTACTCTCTTGAAGGTGAATGCCTTTCTGATGTGGGACATGTGTCTGCATTTGCCATTCAGTTTGGCTGAGTTTTCCCAGCCTGGTGCACACAAGACTCGTTGCAAAACTAAGGAGGATACATTGGTGGCAAGTGACATTGTGATTGCTCTAAAGTCACAGTTAAGCTTAGTAAGGAGCCATACCCATGTGGGACAGTGCTCCATCCCAGATGCTTGGTTTCTTGAGGCAACATTTTGGGGGAAAGGGAAAGCTTCAGAGCAACAGGAACTAGCTGGATGGCAGTGGCCACAGTACATCTTTGTACTGAAGTAATACATGATCCATAGGTTTAATGTGGCTCTCATAAGCCCCAAGAGAGCACTATCAGTTTTTAAGGGAGAGAGGAGTTACAAAAATTTTTTTTAATTCCCTTTCAACAAAGGCTACTGACAAAGAGTTTTGTTCTCCATTAGATCAAAGTGCTCTGGGGACAGAACTCTTTCTCATACTGCTCCATTTGAACTGCCCCAAAATTGTCTCCTCCCTTTGAATGTAACAGAGAGGACTCATTGAATGCCCAGTCCCTTGTGATGAAATAACAATGTAAAATAAAATGTGGTGTTAACTTTGACTACCAAGATACTTTTTCATTAACATTGTTTTGGGGGCATATGTATAAAAATAGCAAAGCAAATCTGAGTTAAGATTTGTGGTTTCCCCTTGCTGTGCTCCACCTTTCTCAGATAACACAGAGCTCCTTCTGACCTGGCTGCTTGAAGAGTAGGGCTGTGCTTAAATAGTACAGTCTTGTTCTGCTGCAGAGGGGAAAAAGGTGATGTCTCTATGGAGATCAGGTATCATTGCTTTCTCAGTAACCAGACCTATCACCATTGTGAAACAGTCAATATGCTGCTTCTTCCCTTTTTCCAAGTCAGAAGTCAGAACTTCCTAATTCAAGTTAGTTAATTTGCTAGGAGAAAAGAACACAAACACAAAACATGGAGACAGGGCTTCATGAGATTAAAACCAGGTAATCTTTAACTTCATGTAGTCAATGAAGGTCAAACATTATTCCGCTAACTGGTGTTGACCCTCACTGCTTGGTGAGGGTGATTTTGGTGAAATACAGTAGTGGTTCCAATTTAACCCAACTAGCTACCCAGATAAACAAGGACCTCTATCTTGTCTCCACCAGGTCCAACTGCAAAATAGCAACCTCAGGTTGGTGCAACATTGTAAAAATACCATTTTTTTAGTCAAGGACAATATAAGTTTGGTAACAGGTACAGTGGAAGGAAAAGAATCCCTTTCATTTGCTGAAAGGTTTCTGTTTCTCAGCAAAGTGGGCAGTTGTGTCCAGCTTCATGGTTCAAATCTGGTCGAGGCAGTAGAAACCAAAAAGAAGTCATCACTGAAAGGCTGGCAGGGCTCTGTGTGTCACGAGCTGGCTTTTTCAGCCCAGCATCTAATTCACATAGTCAAAACATCCTTGTATTTGCCTCTGAGTGACGTTGCCTTGGAATACAAGCAGATCATCTATGGTCTGCTCTGGCATGAAGAATATGCCAGCCATTCAC
This sequence comes from Manacus candei, assembly GCF_025592945.1. NCBI lineage: Eukaryota > Metazoa > Chordata > Aves > Passeriformes > Pipridae > Manacus > Manacus candei. Next base: position 14,660,963 of record NW_026138056.1, read on the forward strand.
AGCTGGAAGTTTTTCCCTCCCAACTTTTCAAAGATTTCCATAGTGCTGAATGGGAAAAGTGAGGAAATCAATGGTAGCTCTATTTCTGTTATACCAAAGGATTAAGAGGAGACTTTAGTTTTCTCTATCATCAATAAACTCATTCATGAGCTCTATATAGGAGGCAAAAAAGTGGGTGTAAAGGTAGATATCATTAATTCTAAAAAATGGAGATGAAATGGAGCCAGTCACGAGAATTTAATCTTTTTTTTCTTTAGCTCAAGTTGCCTGGGTGATTTTCAGGTATGTATTGCTCACAAGATAACATCTTCCTGTCTGCCCAATGTCTCATATTAATTTGCACCTAGATATAAATAAACCTTCCAAATATTCTAGAGCTGAGAAATAACACTGGAAAAAATGAAAAAAGGCTTCCATTTTAACTTCATTTGAATACAGCTCACCAGCAGATACAGGTTTGTTGCTAATATAAAGGGGCAGTCCTAGTGGACCTAGTGACTGCTCACACAAGCTGTGAATTTGGTCCACTAGTATTTTACCAATGATAAAACTGGGAGACAGGCAAAATGAGGAACATCCCTCTGCTGAGAGATTTCTTTTTTTTTTTCCCCAAATTGGATATATTTTAGTTACAAAAGAGTTCAAAATAATAAAACTTTAGGATTTCTGTGCTGCTTATTTCAATAATAGCCCTGTTGATTTCAAACAAATATGATTAAAAGGAAATTTTTTTATTGCTCCCTGACTTTGGTTTCAGACATGAACAGATTTTAAGTGCCAAACGACAAGCTGTTTAAAACGGGATTAACAATGGTAATTCTGGCTTTTTTAAGCATCCATGCCACTATTATAACGTCTAGGCTTTTTCACAGCCCCTGGTCCACTGTCAAGTACTCCCAGTGACAGACACCAAGACTAAAGCTAGGGCAGTGACCCGCGTTATTTTGGAAGTTACAGCTCAACATACAAGATTTCATGCAGTAGCTCTGATGGCAAAAAATGAATTTACCACATGGAATCTCACAACATATTGTGCGGTAACTCAGAAAATGAGTTGAGTTACCATGCAAATATATATATATATATATATATATATATATATATAGTACACATTAACAGCATTTATAGACACTGATCTATTAAGTCATTTTCCTACACTACCTTCAGACCTTTTGTATGAAGCAGAAAGACCATCATTAAAGCTATGGTTTGCCAGACAATTACTTTGTCAAATCTCAAGAAATTGCATAATAAATTGTATACATGCATCAAACATGAACAGCAGAGGGGTATAACAAGCTGTGTATTTCCAGTCCACTTGTTCTTTCATCTAAACAGTAGCTTTTGTTTTGAAGAGTATTCCTATGTTCTTTTCAAGGCATAAAATGTACATATACATTTATCTATCAAACTAAGTAGAAGTAATTGAAACACTTAATATGCACAGTAATAAAGAAACGCATGAACAACTTCATTATTAATGTCTATTGATTATTTATGTTTTCAAATAGGCAAATGTAGCTACTAATATTTTATCATGTTAGTCTATATGTGCATTTTGGCTTTACCTGTTTATTGGCAAGTTTACTATCTACATTATGGGTATTTTTACGGCTGTACACTCATTTGCTATGCGCATAACTGAGGTCAGTTTATGAACTGACTAGTGTTTACTCAATTTGATTACTATGTAACATTGCTGAGACTATTCTCCCTTTGGAAAATTAACTGTACAAGGAAGCCCAGTAAATCTTTACTTAAAAATTCCAAACTTTAGATTGATTTCAGCAGTGGGTCTGTATTGATCTAAAAAGCTTTGCGTTCCTAACTAAAAACTAATCTTTATTTCACCCTTTAGTGACTGCAGCCGTAAATATGTTCACTCATACTGGAGTTTAGTGGATTAATGGTTATTGGAGATTGTGGCTTCCAACTGAGGTTGGTAAACCTTAACCTTTGGAGGACAACATGAAGGCATTTACCCCTTGTCATCTGTAATAGCTGGGTCCCTTTCTGACAGTTACCTGAGTGTTAAAGTGGAGGCAGACCAGGGGATAGGAAATAAAGTAATAGCAGCTCACTTTATCTATCTAATCACTTGTTATACAGACCACTGTATCCGGACCTGACTCTTTATCTGATGCAAAGGCACTGAAATGAAACAATTTGTTTTGTCTGTGATACTACGACTCCAGAATTTCCAAGTGCTAGAATTAGTTGTGCCTCCAAATTAATAGGCAGAAGTACTGCGTCTCCTTGTATTTCAGCATATTTGTGGGAGATGTTTTACTCAGGACAAATCTTTCTCACTGCCTTTGAGAGAAGACTTTCAAAGGCAGCTGGTAGGAGGCATTACCTTACATTCCATTTCAATGACTTATTAGTTATTATCCAAAACATAATTATACTAATTGTTATAAAAACTGTAATTGTATTAATGTCTTGAAGTAGGGTTTATTCCAGAATGTCATGTTCTGAAATAGATGTCAATTAGCACTTAAGTTATGAACAAGCCATCCCTACAAAACTTTAATTCACTCAAGTCAGCTTAAGTTACTCAAGAAAGCAATGTGAGGATAGAAATTATTCCCACATGTAAGGACCAAAAGATCTGCCCTAACTTTTCATTAAAGAGAATAATGATTATTGAGAACATAAAAAAATTATTTCATTAGCAATACAGAGAAGGTTTCACTGGAACACGAAATATACAAAATGGTAGATGTCAAGTGATTATATTAACAGACACAATTCAATATCCATTGTTCCAGAAAATATACTGAGCTTAAAGGAGAGATTTCTTCTGCAAGAAATATTGACTTGAGCCTGCCTAAATTCAAGGTAGAGATTTATTTTTCATAAGCAGGTACCATCTTGTGACAGTCACTTCTATAATTATTCCCATTTGAGAGCATAAGGGATACTTGTGTCAAAAAGGGTGCCTGGTTTTTGGAAACCGATCTTATTTTAAAACCTTTCTTTCTATTTCTATTAATTCTTCTATTTTTGCAAATCAAATTCCCAGGAAGGGAGATTGCTTTTGTAATAACATAGAATTGCTGTTGCTGGCAGCTGTTGCAAATGATTCTAGGCAATTTACGTCCCTGGAGACATTTCCCCAACATCAAGGTAATCAGGGCCAGTGGGGTATAATCTGGGAACAATTTTAACAACAAGTTTCCCATCCTGGGCCAAAAAACACAGTCCCAGGGGACATGGAAGATTGCTTGTTGTGCCTTGACATTCACTCCTAGCAGTTAGCCGCAGATTTTGCATCTGTTTCGTTTATTAAACTGAGAGCATTGATTCAAACATTTAAACAGAGGTAAAAAGACTGTAGGAATACCTGACATCTGCTAGGCGGAATGTTGCCCTTATTTTACCATTTCGTCTTACCTTTTCCTTCTTCCTTCAAAACTCTCTGACTCATGTTCCAGCTTCACACTGCGTCAGATTTCACTCAGGAAGGTCAAAATTCCCAGGGATGCATGGCAATGACCCCAGTGTTTGCTGTCCTCCCCTAGACGGAAACAGGTTTTCTTGGGGGTCTTTTACTAACTTTGGCTGACAGCAACAACCATTGGGGCTTGGAAAGATAATCTCCGTTTTAATAACTAAGCATTGGCATGTTGTTTTTGTGAGGAGGACATGCTCACAGAACATCACAGGCACCACTGAGTGAGGGGGAAAATATTTCTGGGAATCTTTGTTAAACCTATGGAAGTTCATCGCTCATGGTCATCAAGTAGGGCCATCTAGAGTAAGACTGCTGTTCTCCTCAGAGAATGCCAAGCTGCTTAGAATATTACAGGAAAAATTCAAGGAAATTAAAAATGACCACATCATTTCACACAACAGTAAATATGTCATAAGGATTTTTTATCACATGGACTTGATGCACATTGGGCAGTAAGAAAATAGATTTGATCAACGGGAATAACTGCTCTACAGCTAATATGATCTACTGAGTCACAAATCCTCTTTTTCATAATGCTTAAATACGGATTTACATGATGGACTATAATAACTCCAAATGCACCGTTTATATTTATCATGTAAATAATGATGAGTTTTCAAATTAGAATGCAGATCAAAATAGCACACTAGTTATTCAATTGGCTTCTTGGTTCAGAAACTTTTTTGAATAGTTCAAAAGTATTTTGTTTAGACTGTGAGCATGCATTACTGAGACCCATGTGAGTAATGTGCACATGAAAGTGGTCCTTCCGAAACTCAGTAGGTTTACTCAGCTATATAAAGTTGCTTATGGCTGTATTTACTTGCAGGAGAGATGTCATAGTAAGTAAGGACTCTTTGTTTTTTCTTGTCAGCTTCTGAAGATTCTGTGAACTGAGCACTAAGATCATATTAGCATTCACTATTTGCTGCCAGTCCAAAGCACATATGATCACTAGTTTGCTAGTTTTTCTACCCTTTTCTTCTTCCACAATTAAGTACTTCAGAAAATGCAATAAATCTTGCCAGGCTCCTGTTGAAGTGCATACACCTTCAGAAATCCTGTGCTACCCTCTCTCAGCCTGCCTTTGCATGCCTCAGCTGCATAGTAGCCTTCCAGCTTGTGTGTGTATACCCGTACATGGGGATCTCTGGGAGTCAGTATAGGTCCTGCATTTGGTGTTTAAATCTTTAATAGTTAAGCAATACATTTTCCTCCAGACTGTCCAGTGTTGCTGGAAAACAGACACATTTTCACCTTTGATACTAGGATCTCAGCCAGGGGTGGTTTCTATATTTCTCCAGTGCTAAAAACTAGTCTTGTGCAAAAGGCCAGTACAAAGGTCTTACAAGTCAAGTTACTCAAGTCCTCTCTCAGCTCTGAAAATCAGTCTTGATTGCTGTAGTTTGCAGCTGACAACAGGCTTTTGGCTGCCCCTCAGTAGAAAGGTGAGGTCTAAAAATAATCGAGGTTCCGGACATAGTAGAAAGTACAAAGGTTATTTGGCATTATCTTTTCCCAATCTGTAACCATATCCTCCTAAACAGACAGAGTCCATCCCCTTCTCCTTTCTCTGAGTTAATTATAACTTGCATTGAGTAGTGTCATGGAGAGAGACATAAAAAGCAGCAACACTAATAGTACTCAAGGGGGACTTAGCAGCTCTACAGCAGAACAAAATTCTCCCAGCAAAGAGTTGTAGCAATAAATGAGTCAGTTTGATACCAGTCGAAGTCCACATGCAGATAGATTTATTTGCTCTATATTGGCCATGCTTTTCCAACTTCATGAGAGAGGGATATTTCTACAGGAGGAATTCCATGTTTAGGTTAAGAGATAATATGTCCCTGTAACATAAAGCATTCCCTGGCAACTGCACCAGCAGTGAACACTGGAGTTCAAATGTGCTTTTGCAAATCCTCAAGAGAGGAAGAAAAAAAAATTTGTTGACCACTTGAAAATAAATATCTGAACTTAGATTTCACCAGAGTTGAGGGCAGGTAGACAGGGGCATCTTGTTATCTCTGTGCCTGTTTGAGATAAGACAGAAAAAGCCAGAGGCAACCAACTTATGGGCAAAGCTTTGTGAGGGCTTCTCCAGCCTGGATGCTCCTGAGCTCTGTGGGTGATCTGGGATCATGGGCAAAGCACGGTACATTGCAGTGAGCAATGCAAAACAGACCTCTAGTGCCAACAATTAGCTGCTTGCTTCTGTTTAATTTATCTGTGCTGGTTTAGATGTCAGGCAAATTCTTAAGGTCAGTAGTGCCTTACTCAAATCAGCAGCTAGAGGTGCTGATGAGTATGAATATGAGTAGAAATATGAAACTACTCACTACTGGAATCCCAACCAGTCCAGGTACTTCCTTCCTTTTGATTACTACTGGCTTATCCAAAGTATCATATTCTTCCACCTGAAATTCAGCTACAGTTCTTGCTTCCTTCTCCTTCTCCTTCTCCTTCTCCTTCTCCTTCTCCTTCTCCTTCTCCTTCTCCTTCTCCTTCTCCTTCTCCTTCTCCTTCTCCTTCTCCTTCTCCTTCTCCTTCTCCTTCTCCTTCTCCTTCTCCTTCTCCTTCTCCTTCTCCTTCTCCTTCTCCTTCTCCTTCTCCTTCTCCTTCTCCTTCTCCTTCTCCTTCTCCTCCAGTGACCTTTCACTCTCTGTCTCTTCTGAGTAAGTAGTTATCAGGCTTCTCATTAATGGTCTGAGCATGCTCTTGCTCTTCAGGAAGATTCCATCTTGTAGGAGAAAAATGAACATTTTTCATCAAGAGAACCAACACAGTAGCAGAGCCGTAGCAAGCACTCTAACTATTTAACTTTATTTTACTGTAGAATGTGCCCTTGTGATGGCCAAAATCCTATTTTAAAGTGTGCATGCTCTTTGGTAAAATGTGAGTACAATGAAGGCAGTGCCAGTTCAGAATCTATAACTTTGAGATATCTATTTCCAATGGAATATCTTCATGTAATAGAAGGCTTGAACTCATGCTGTGAACTTGTGCTCATGGCCTGGGTCAGGCATGGCTGATAAAAGGAAAACAGTGTTTCTGAATCTGCATGTAGTTGTCCCCAGCACCAAAAGAGTCCTTAGTGTTCAATTCTTGAAGGTCTGAAAAGGTAAGAATGATCTCTAAGTTCTGGAATTTGTAGCTGACATTTGTTTTTCAGGCTGCCTGTTTTTGAGACATGCCTCCTGTGCAGTGTAGTTGATGGAAATGTTGTCCATCTAAAGCTGTAAACCTTTTCCTCTGACTAGAGCAAAGGAAGTAGAGAGTTTTGTGAGTCATGTATCCGTGGGGAGCCTGACTTCATTTGTTTGTGTTTCCCTTTTCTGCAAAACAATAAAGATTTTCTCTTGGTCCTTCTTGCTAATTTCTACAGCAGTGAAGACATCCAAATGGTTGCTCCAAGTCTACCAGATACTCCACAGACTTTTCTCCAAATGGAAAAGACCAATAAAGTGGTGAAAACTGTGATGGAAAGGAGAAAATGTAAGGAGAAAAAAAAATGTCCTAAATTCTGATTAAACATCGAAGCATACCAGAATTTACCATGATTTCCTGTCCTGCTGTTCAAGTCAAACTGAACTTGTCGACTACCACTTGGTCTTCTTCTAAGGTTTATGAAAAATAAACCTCCGTGATATCGCATTGAACAAGCACCAAAGAGAGAGCTCCCTTCCCCCATCACCTTTCTGCCCCATTGCAAAGACTTACTTAATAGTTTACATTGTTCACAGAGTCACTCAAGCAGGCAAAGTGGAATTCCACCTGATCAGTAACAGGGTACTTCCTATCTGAGCTGGAGTGTGAGCTGTTTGTCAGCTCTCCTAACGTGCAAAGAGCTATATGGGAACTGCCGAGGTGACTATAGATTTTAAGAGCAACAATCTTTTTTGGTTTTTTTGTTGTGATCCTGTGGAAAAAAAACCATAGAGAATGCCATTAAGACAGGGCACAAAGTGAACATATGCACACCAACATATTTTCCAGCCTCAATGTCACATGGTACATTGTCTCCATTATCAGACAAAAAAACCTCACAAGAGACAGAGATCAAAGGGTTAGCTTTTCAGTGATCTTGTCATGCAGCTTCTTAAATGATAATGTAAAGGTTTTAAAAAACATTTACCGTAATTTCTGCTAAGTGTCACAGCCTAGTGAACCATTAAAAGTGAAGCAGCTCACTGAACCGCACGCAAGTGAACAGATGGAATTCCACCCTCCCTCTGCTCCAGAGCCTCCTCGAACAATGCAAAGTCTTCTTTCAAATCTCCTCCTCTGAGCTCATTACCCAGGGCAAATATGCGGCAGGTTCTACTGCCACAAAGGCTAGGGCTTGCTCTTCTTTGTGGCCAGGTTGTGCGGTAGAATTTTAAAAATCTAAAATAAAAATTCTCTCTGGTTTCTGCACTTATGCAACCTTTCTTTGTTCCCCATTTATACAAATGCTGTGAGAAAAGGAGGACATCCTGATTTGAGCTTTCCAGGGTTTTATGGATCACTGTCAGTCTTGTTTTCTCCAGATTTTATTTTGAAAAAAAAGTACCCATTTTCTTTGGGAACAGTTGTTTGCACTTACCTGGTTCTGCATTTTCTAGAGAGAAAGAGGTAGCCCTGCTGTTGTACTTGCTTCTTCCTTTTACATCCTCCTCTCTGCTTCCCTGCATAGGTGACAAGTAATTCTGCACAGGTATGCATGATCTTCCGATCTCCTTGCTAATTTTTTAGAGTGCTTTATGGGCTCATGGAAATTTGGATCATTATCACGAGGTTGGAATTTCCACTGAGTTTTGTGGGTTTTGTAAGCACAGTGTGAAGCATCTTCTCAGGTCGGTGTACAGTAGAGACTAATAGGGGTCCTGCAAGCTCCTGTGGGGCATTTGAATCAGTGGTGCAGCAGCTGCAGAGAGAGGAGGTTGTAGGGAAAGATGGGGGATGCTTAATTCTTGGTAGGTGCCAGAGGGTTTGAGGGTGAGAGTATTCTTGCAATAGACTCTAGTTTCACTCGGTGCCATCCTCTGTCTCCAAGGAGATGGGTGAAGGATGTCACACAAAGGATTGATCTTTACTCATATCTGGACACTTTTCACACCCCACCACAAAACTGAAAGGTCTCCATCTATATGGGGACTTTGTAAGCCTAATTTGGGCTGGATTCATTTCCCCAACATGTAACTGGACAAAATCAACGCTTTTCATCTTTATCTTTGAGGCGGTATGACAGTCTTATATTTTGAAGCTACCTGGAGAGCATGGAGTACAAAATTTGCAGCTGAAGAAAAAGAAAAACACAATTAAATTGGTCCTTTTCTAAATTCTGAGGCTGTTTGATAGTCATCGGTGTAGCAGAAGAAAAGTCACCATTTTGTCCTCAGCTTAAGCACACTGGAAAATTGGAAGAGTTGCCTTGAAGCTTAGGTGCTATCCATGAGGCCTGCTTTGAAATCCTGACATCTTGAGCTCTACACTTAGCAAGGTTGAACTGAAATAAGTAATTCCAGCCTTTCTGGATCCTGGAGAAGGTTGGAGTTCAGCTTCATGGTGTGTCTGGTTGGTGATGTGGGCTGAGAAATACGTGACTGTGAGGAAGGAAGAAGGAAGGCTCTGGCACCTCCTTCTCTGGGAGAAGCAGCAGTCCCCGTCACGGGCTGTGTACAGCAGCAGGAGATGCTGCCAGCTGAACAACACATCCCTACAGGGGCACGAAGTGCTGCTTAGCCAGGCATGACCAGACTGGGCTCTGCCTGGCCAGTCTCTCTGCTGACTGCAGCACGCTCTTACCAAGGGCATCCTGTTTCTCCTCGGGAAGAGGCAAAGCACCTCCCTCAGCACATTCCCCTTTACCCACCACACAGCCTCTTGTTTTCACAAGCATCTGTCCATTGCTCTGCTGGGACTCTTATCAGGCAGTGTCTTCCAGTTCCTTTCCAGGGTAATAGTTAGCTAGATGACTCTTGCCCTCCCATCACTAGTTGACCAGAGTGGAAAGGGACCTCTCTGGTGTGAAAAACTGTGATGTTCAGGAGAAGATAGAGAGTTTACTCAGAAATGGTAGTTGAAAATGTAGGTATACCAGGAAGGACTGGGTTAGCTTACTGGGAGAGGTTACACCACCATCAGCTGGATGCAGCAGCTATACAAGGAGAGGCAGAGTACCCAACTGCATCTCTGTGAAATTAAATACATGTACTTGAATCACATCTCTGACCATTTAACAGTTTGGAGGAATTTATATGGATCAAAATATACTTCTTGAATCTTGCATGTTATCATAGCAAGTGAGAATAGCCACCACGTTGCCAGGGTAGACCCCACCCTAGCTCTTATGTAGCCTCTTCTAAGTGGTCCTGAGCACCACAAGAGTGGGATCAGACCCTTCTGTATGAAAGTTATTATCCTGGTTTCCCACTGTCAGCAGCTTCCTTAAGGGTACACTCCGTGAATAGCCCTAACTCCTGTCCTCACTCTGCTGCAGCCACAGGAACTGCTCTCAGAATGACAACCTGAGCATTGGTCCTTTTATTTGTGGAAATAGATATGAATGAGTGCTCCATGTTTCATTATCATCTTTCCTTTTTTCTTCTTCTTTTTTACCATTTACATTGCATGCATACACTTGAACAACTTGGCTTCAGTCTTGATTGAAATATTTAATGGATGTTATTCATTGTTGGTATTCTCTCAATGTTGTTCTCATTCATTTTAAAACTGCCAAACCTTCCCATTTTTCAAGGATGCCTGGCCTTTTAAATAAAGAAAGCATTTTGATACCTTTATTACATTTTTGAGGCCACATTAGCTTGTTTTTGCTTTCATTTTTACTTTGATTCTAATAAACTGAACAGAAATAGCAGTCTATCTATTTCTTAAATACTGCATGCTTTTCCATTATTGTCTACAAACAGTTGATTCCAATCAACTTTCTTCAACTCATTCCATCCTCAAAATTATTGTACTTTTATAACCATTCACAAATATTTTCAGAAGTGCTTTCAGTGTGATTATATTATAACCTAGCCCTAAGGGTTTATTATCTTCTATATTATTCATTTCACCTAGTCTCATTTCCTTGGACTAAGTCCAAAATAGCCCCTGGTCTTGTTGATTGCTCCTCAAACCGAAAAAAACCGGTTTGGTACTGCACTCAGAAACATGCATCCATCCTTAATGACTCCACTACTGTTATGCCCATCAATGTCAGTATAATTGAAATTCCACTATAGTCACTGCCTCTGCCTTTTTACAGCTTACCCCTTATCTATGTAAGCATTTCCTGATCTACTGCTTTGTCTTAACCACTTCACAGGTGCATGCCAGTTTTCTTCTAGGATTGTTTCATACTTTTAAGAGGTCCTTATTCATGCTTCACATTTGTCAGTTATTTGGCAAATGAATGGAAAAAAACTAGCATTGTAAGGAGCACATTACCTATTTTTGGATTTCCCCTCAATGTGGGAATCGGGCATCTCTTAGACTATTTGCCAACTGTGGTTACTCAAGTATAAAAGAAGTTGGTGAACATAAACAGAGGGAAAACACTCCCATATTTTCTTTTCTACATACAGCTTTTCTTGGAAAATTCTGGTGGTAAAATAAAACAGAACATTTAGGATGTTTCAAATAATACAACCCTCCTCCTGGTGAGCATACCATGAGGGGGCTTCCTGACCCTAACAGTGTTGCAGTGCCAGCAGAGAGAAACCACTCTTCCGTTGCTTAGGCATACACTCAGCCTTTGAGAGCCTAATTTGGCTTTTTATATAAGCAGATCTTTCTTAAACAGAATTTCCAGTTAGCAATGAGCCCTTCACACTGTAATTCTGGATAAGAGAGAACCTCTCCCATAATTTATTTTAAAAAAGTAAGTTTTACTCTTTACATGGCATGCTGAGATCTTCGATTATTGAGATGAGTGGGAAGAATAGTTTACTTTCAAAACTGCATAATCTCAGTGATGACATTGCTAAACTGTGTGAGATTTTAAAGGGAACCTGATGCTGCTGAGACTTATTGAAATGAAACCTGCACAGCTCTCAAAGTCCCCTGAGCACTGACCTTATCAGTGGGGGGACTGAGGGGGCCCAGAAGTTGCTTAAAACAGTCGAGACTCATGGTGAGGGTACAGGTAAAATATATACCAAATAAGGTTTAAGGGCTGAGAACTCTTTCTATGTGTTGCTGCCTGTGAGCAGAAGAGCTCTGGTGTGTCACTAAGACACCCAGCTGATTGCCATCCTAACACATCCAGCCCACAGCCATGGGAGAAACTCATGATGCTTCCAAACACGGAGCCTACTTCCTCAAGGGGCTGAGTCTGCCGAGCCCTCCACCCAGTCCCTTCAAAATGGAGCCAGCAGCAGCTCACAGGGCCAAGCTGACACAGCTAATGGCATTCCTATTGTCCAGGCACCCTGACTTACCCAGGGATGCTGCACCTGGCAGGTGTTTCCAGTGAGCAGCTCACACCAGGGTGCTGCCTTCTCACTGTCTCAGTACCTTGGGAAGCTATTTGTGAAAGAATTACAGTGTCCCTTCATTTTTCATATGCCTGTCAGTGTAATATTGTACCTAACCTAATATTTGGGCATCGCCCATTCTGCAGTGCATGTCTAGTGTTTATTTCAGTGTCTGTCAGAGACCCAGGGTTAAAACTATTGGAGGTCCAGATGACATCTGGCTTCTCAGCTCCTCCAGAATATTGGCTGCAGTGTTTATCAGTGCATTATTCATCAAAACTGATGATGCAAAGTACAACATGCTGTCTGTAGCTCAGCATAAGAGTGGAAAGAAGTTGGCAGAAATGCCTAGTGTTCTGTGAGCAGCATGTAATCAATAGTCTGGGTGCTTGTTCACTTTATGTTGATGACTATTCCCTCTGGTACGTCTTTGTATATTTTTGGGTTCTCTGTATTACCAGCTGTGCGATTTTTCATTCTCTTTTCTTGATACCAGCTTTGATAGAACAGAAGGGGCAACCTTTTGTGCAGTAGGTGTCAAATCAAATAAACTATTTGCACAAAGCCAGGGAATGAGAGTCAGAGAAAAAAGATTTAGCTGAGAATTTCCATGACAGACTGATATTTCTTCCCATTTACTTTTTTTTTTCTTAAAGAAAAGGGGAGAGTTGAAATGTAGTAGAGGTAAAAACTGGTTTAACCGTCATTAAAATCTCAAAATGAATTCTGCTCTCCAGGTAAGGTATGCCTGGCAAAACTGCAGAGTCTTCAGTGAAGTGACTCCCACTTACACCACTGTAACAGAGCAGAGTGTGAATGCTTATCTTTAATGCAAGAACTTTCAAAACAATAATCAGATTCTCAGCTGGGATAAGTTGGCAAGTTTCCATTAAAGTCAATGGACCTAGGCTGATTTACACCAGCTGACGTTCTGCCCCAGTATCTGCTGTACTATACACACCACACGCACACACAAGCCACTGGTTTATTTATTTTCAGTGTTAGACCTGCATGTGAATTTGGTGCTACAACAACCTAAGAACAGTGATAGGTGAGTCTTTTTAAAAAGGCATATTGTAGATAAAAACAGCCTTATTTTTCTTGCAGATCTCCTCTTAGCATCTGTGTATCACTCTGCAGTCTTACTATTCCTGTTCAATGCAACAATTATAAAGAAGAGTGGAACTGAAAATGGCTGTTTCACTTGTGGCCCAAAGCAAAATAGCAATCTTCAAAATTCTGAAATGAAGACTTAACACTAATTCTTCTAAGCAAAACATAAGGAAAGCAAAGCAAAACAAGATCTTGCTATGTCATTTAATGGCTCTTCTTAGAAGGCCATTGTAATTTTTGGTTTACAAAGGGGTTCTCAAATGTGTTAGCCAGCAGTACGTGGATCAGTGTGCACCATGACAGAGGGGGCCTGCTATTCATCAGTTATCTGCCATTTTCCCAAAGCCACACAAGGCCAAACCATGCATGGAATGGATATGACTGCTGCTGGATCTGAGCAGAGGGTCAGTCCCAGAGCACCATATAGCCAATATGCTGTATTTTTTATACTTGAACAAAACTACTGACGAACAGTATGTGTTGGTATAGTTGTTTAGGTAAGAGGAGCTCAAATTAGAAAATATGGGAATGTAAATCAGCAGTTTATTTGTTCTTTCGACAGCAATCTTGTGCTTTCAAGACTGAGAAATGTGCCATACAGTGATTAAGAAAAAAAAGAAGTAGAGGAACGATGAGTTTCAGACATGAGGATGTTTGTCTAAGCAATGTTACTGGAATTGAAGTTGAAATTACGTTTGTGAAGCTGTATAGACTCAATAGGTACTGTTTGCAGCTCTTCTATCACAGCATGTGCTCTTCCTGCCTGAGACAGAGAAGTAATAACTTCAGTTCTATTACCATAGCTAAGTAACCTTCCAAGACTCACTAGGGTCACAAATACAGGCCTTAAGGGCTCACATGGAGATGTGAGGAATATCAGAGGGCCTGTCTTGTACCTACGTTGTCTTGGACACTTGGAAGATATTTTTTAGCAGCTGCAGAATCCTCTGTGTTGGTACCAGAGAAAATGATGGGATAAGAAACATTCTCCCACTGAGAAGAAAGAGAAGAGATTTTATACTTCTAAAGGTTTGCAGCATCAGATCAAAAGACAAACTGTCCTTGAGGATGTGCAAGACTGAGGAAACATGGGTTATGCTGGAGTTGGTATCTCTGCCTTGGCTCTATTCCACATGCTTTCTGCAATATGTGGAGTATGTCCTGGAAGCATAATCTTTCCTAGAGGAGAGTTCTGATTAGCTCGTCAGACTGACCTGCTCATCTTATTTGTCTCAGTTCAGTAGGCATGCTGCTAAGCTCAGGCTTTTTGGATCTCTCTGAGTCATGGGGTGCTCTGGCACAGCAGATCTTCTAGGCTGGGAGTTAAAGAAGTGACAACGCTAGAGGCAAGTCATTTTTGAGAACCATAGAGGAGAGGAGGAAATAGAGAGTGAAAGTGGGTCACCACTGCTATACACTGGTCGTAGATTTGATTTTGATCACAGCCTGTCACCAAATTGTGCCACATTTAGCCTTGTCCTTCAGGGGACTATGGTACCAGAAGAACTTGCTGTGGGCAAGATGAAGGAAACAGTTTTATTGTGGTTACCCATAAAACATTCAGCAAGAGAGAATTTCACTGAAGTGACTGTTTTGCCTGGATGCAGACTGGAGGATTTGGACTGGAACAGTAAAAGAATTTGCTTACAGTCATGTAACAGGTCAGGAGTTGGGTCAGGCCAGGGACCAAGAACATGTGATGTGGTGTACTGTCCTGTAATCATTAAACCATTTGTCATCCCTTGTTCCTGTACTTTTCAGGCTTTTGAAGGCTGAGCATACCTTCCACAAAACCAGATGAGAGGAACCCATCATGAACCTTGCAGCCTGCAACTAATGGTGTATGTATAGTCCTGTGGTTGTCTCCTCTCTGCAGTGTTCTCTGCCCTTCAGTGAACCCCTAGATCTGTGTGACGTGATACTCCTCTTCATACCCACTCCTCCTCCTTTCTAGGACACATACATGATAGAAATATTAAGAATAGTGGCATCTGAAATATCCTTGTTTGCCTCCAAGTTGGCAATGGAGTCTTGCAGGGATGCTTACGTATTTAAAATATTTCTTATTCCAAATAAAAATGAAAATTTCTGAACTAGGGTGCTTGCTGGGATGTGGGATTGGGTAGTTTCATTTATTACAGAAAAGAATTTTTAGAAAAAATTCTGGTTTAGCCAAGTGCTTTGCAGATGTTTTGTTTGGTAGACTGAGGGAACATGGGCATATGGGTAGCTTTGGGAGGCTCTGGGTTCACACAGTCAGAAAATAAAGTAGGAAAGCTAGGGAAGACCACTGGGATATTTTCTGTAGGAAGATATCAAGTCATGAAAATAATGTGTTCCAATGGAAACCTTCTTTGGTATATGTTCTGGTCAGGTTTATTTCAATATAACTTTTTTCAGGGCTCTTCAGGGGATGAATAAGACTCCACCATTGCCAGCTGACTTTAACATCATACCCCAGTGTTAAGTTGCCTGGACAATCCCACCAGCCCAGTGTGGAGAGCCAAGATTTATTTTCATTCCCTTTTTGTCTGTGGCTTGAATAGCTCACTGGGGGCAACAACTTAGGCCTGCCATTGCTCTCCAGTTCAGTGGGAAGCTGGAACTTCCCAAGCATGACAACACACCAAGGGTTCCCAAGTCATCTCGTATCCAAGCATGGATGGCTTGGCTGCTGAGCCTGAGTGGTAGGAGAAATAGACACCATGATGCACCCTGCCCCACAGACTATTTGTACCTCCCAGCAGCTGCAAGCACCATTGCCTGCTTCAAGTTCTGAAGGCTTTTTTTTGCCAGAGTACAAGCAGTACAAGAGTACACTTAAGTACCTGGAAACAGGCTCAGAAGGACAGCTGAAACATCTGTCTTCATACCTGTGACATCCTGCTGAAACCTTTCTACTTCCCAAAAGGTTCTCTCTGTACCATGCACAACGAAATATTTTCTCTACTTCACAGATTTTTGAAATTTGTCAGCTTAGAAATATCAGGCTGGTGTTTTGTACTAGAGATGTGAGTATAGACTGTCTCACATACCTGCTCACACACATGCACACACACAAAGTTATATGGACACATAAATTCTCCAAGTCAGTAATATCTTGAATGACTGTAGGGTCATAGCTGTTATTTTCTGAGGATTAGTGAGAGGGAGTCAGAAAAAAGATATTCCTTTCCGTGCTGTTCTGGTTTTAAATCAGATCTAAGATAAATTTAGAGTAAAGACCAGAGGAAAGGAAATGTTTAGCATTCTGGGACTCTTAGTGTCAACTTCCATCTCAGATCCCCCAACTGAGATAGCTTTTACTGTATCATATCATTTAAGCAAAATCCCAATGTCAGGATTTCCCAATTTTCACTTGTTGTCACTTGCAGTTTGATTCCATTTCATGCTGTGCTCTATCCACAGCTGTTCACCATGTCTCTAATAATTTCTGCTACTTTCTAGAGGTGCTGCTCCACCTGATTTCTGTTCCATAGGTGAGGAACCCCCTTTTCCCCTCACCTAATCTCCTCACAAAGCTGATCACCACACAGCTACGGGGAGGTGCACCCACAGCTCACATCCCTTTCTTGTCACTCGTGATACTTTCCACTGTGCCTGGTCCAGCAGTGCCCACCTGCAGCTTGCAGTCTGGACCATGCTTTCTGCCCAGCATCCCAAGGTGGGGACTCCAGCAGATCCCCAGTAGCTCTACCACCCCTTCCCTGTCCTCCCAGTCTCCACGCTATAAACCCATCCATCACAACACACATCCTGTCAACACACCCTTGTTGTGTTTTATGACATCTGGTCCATCTCCACATTGGGAGGCTGTGAAGAAAAATAAAAATGAAAGGTCGTTTTGTTCTTTTTACACTTGTAAAATTGTATATGACATCAAGTTTTGAAGTTCAGAGCAGCTCCTGCATAGTATAATCCAATTGCCTTGCCACTAAAAATATTCCCTAATCCAGCTCCAGGTGAGCTGAGCATCAGTTTCCAAAGGTGTGTTTATCCCATATGCTCTAAAATGAAAATGTACCTGTTTTTCTCGCTAGACATAAACAAGATTTTTAACATTACCATTAGGAGTCATTCGCTGGCCAAATATCCCCAAGGATTTTATTGGTGAGAAACTGGCAAAATTATTCATCTATATTGTGGTGTCCACAATCTTGGGTCAAACCCTACAGTGCTGTAGGTAAAGAGACTCCCATTAACTTCAAAGTGGGAATGTGACTTAATGAACATACATGAAACAAACCCCTTAGAAATTGACCCTTTGGGTATTATTTGTCTAATTATTTTCTAATTATCTAAAAGATCATCTAAGCTTCCTTATAAGCTTCTCATAAAGCAACCAAAGTTCATTATGCTACTATTAGGATTAGTATGACTTACTATCAATAGTAATGTGAGTATTTTGGAACATAAAGTCAAGTCACCTAGCTTGGTGATATATTACAAAGAACCTCAGGGAAATGAGGTCATACATAGAATTTTGCTGCAGGACCAAGATTTTTTAAGGGAGTAGTGATTTTGAGCGATTCAGGTTTAAAACGTTCAGAACACTATTCAGTTAAAAAAATAGATTAATTTAAGACACTAACTAATCTAATTATTACTTACTCCAGAAAATACTAGTCTATTTCTCACAAGAAAGGAGGACATAAATTCCACACTTACCTTTTCAGGAATTTTCTGTATGATTAAATAGTCTTATAGGAAAATTTCTTATGTAGGAGTGAAATTGCATAGGAACAATTCACTCAGCAAAAACAAGCAAACAAACAAAACCTCAAAGCCATTTCAAAGTCTTTGTTTTAAGTGGCATAGCTATGGAATGAATCAGCATTAAAAATGAAGAAAACTGAACTTCTTTCCTTTTTATTTTTTTTTATTTTGTGAACCGATTAGTTTGGATAATCTACTTTTTAAAAAAATGCATCTGCACATCAATTTCCCAAGCACTTTAGAATGCCATAATCTCATTTTGTGACCAGGATGTGAAATCCAAATGTCATCCAATTCTATCAGTTAATGACATTTTTGTGCCTTCTGCTAGATATTGCACTATATCAAAAACTCTCCAGTTTTTTTGGTTGTTTTTAAACACAAAAATATCTGAGAGAAAACAGAGACAATATTTATTTTGTAGTTTCATCAGAAAGATAGGTGGGATTGATTTTATCAGAGACTGGGTAAAGGCCAAGGGATTTTTAATTCACTTTATAAATTCACAATATAAAGTCAGTGCTGGGCTGTAAATGTTGCAGGTGTAATATTTCCCATGTACATTTTTGACACATGCACACATGTATTTTCACCAGCAGATCTGTAGACATGGTTCTGTATGGGCAAAAAATGGAGTCTGCTAAAGGCACAGTGGAAAATTTATCCCTAAAATATTGATTACTTTCCTGGTTGTTAAATCATTATTAAAGCAGGTTGAAAATTCATTTGCAGTCTCTTCTAATACTACCAGTGTCACAAATGACATCACTTTTTAACAAGATGGATGCTTCCAATGCTGGGCTCAGAAATGCCAGGTGGAATTAGCAACTTTAAAAAAAAAGCCACATTTCACTGTTTATTCATGGTGACAAGTGCTGCTTGCACTGTACTTCCGTGTTCCTGGCCTCCATAATGTGGCTGCAGGTTTCTTTTTACTCACCAGTGCAGGGCAGTTCCAAAGAGGCAAGGCATAAGAAAGCTTGGCAGAGCACAGCCTGGTGAAGCATGCGGGGGGCTGAATTCCTCCCTCCCCATTGCTCCAGTCCAGTGAACTGTGTCCTTCTGAATGCTCCCTATGCTGTAGCCATCGGAATTACAATAAAAATATTTGCAAAGTATTCTTGAGTTGTCTGAAGAAAGGGACTTCATGCAGAGAAGGTGTCGGGTATAAACCTTAAAGCCTTCGAAAAAGATTAGGGGGGGCAGATGTGCACATTCAAAAGCATCTCTTCTGCTGCTAAGAAAGTAACAACAAATAGACACAAGGTTTGCGTGGAAGATGATTTGCTGAAATGGGATCGGATGGTTATACGACCCTTTCAGACACTGGAATGAGGTGGTGAGCTGTTAATTCCCCAGCTCTCATGTGCTACCACCGCAGTTGCCATGTTTTTGTTATGGGCAAAGTGATCACTTTGGAAAATAATTCTGAATGTTTTAAAATCCTTTACCTCTTTCCAAGGACCAAAGTTGTCAGCACTGCACTGTCTGTTTCATTTTTAGCATTATTATTGTTTTTCATCACAATAAGTAAGTTGGCCATGGCTATAAAGAAGGCGATATTCCTCTCAAGCCCTGCCTGGCGCTATGCTTGTTTTGTGCTCCCTGCTCCATAGGTAAACCAGCAAGAGGTGCAGGCAGTGTGTTCTGTCAACTGATGAGCATAAGGGATATGTAATTCCAGTTTCTTGCCCTTGAACAAACAAGTGGAGAGGGACAGGGAGGACCCTCTTAGGAACCAGTGAAAAGTGTAGAACACCACAGACACATAAGATACTCTTATTTGGTGTAAAGCACAATGACATTCCGAAGAATACTAATTCATGTGAAACAGAAAAGGATCCTTTGGGAATTATTCTGCATTCAGGACTCCAGTCATCTTTCCAAGCTCCCTGTTGGGCTGACTCTTCTTAACCACCACTGCCCTTAAAATGCCTTCCAACATGCTTTCAGCAGGAAAAGTGTTTGTAGGACATGGCAACCAGCTGTTAGGCAGACATCTGTACCACAGACTCCCGCGCTGCCCCTGAAATGAACAAGATTTTATAGGTCTACCTTAAAGTAATCTTTTCTTTTTCCTTTGACCCTTAGATTTTATTGTCCTTGGAAGTAACTGCAACTCTGTTTAGTGTTCTGTAGTTTATCTAAGGTCTTCGGCGAAGAATTGTAGAAAAATGCAATGAAAATATTAAATAATATAAATAAGAACAGAAGCCAGATGAATGCAAGCGAAGTGCATTTAAAAGGGACTTTTTCTCATGGCTGAGGACAAAGAGTTGTGAGATGATGCCTTGGAGCATGTATTGTTGCTCTTTATGTGTTGCAGTGGGAAATCAAATTTACCAGAACAGTAGGAAGGGTGGAAACAGTGAAACCCCAAGCAACATTAGTATATACAGCTGAGCCGCAGCACCCAAGAGAACAGAATCTGGGTCACAGCCTTGTCTTACCTTGCAACATGATGAAATGGCCTCCGAGGAGCACAACCAATGACCAAAATGCAAGGAGAGAGGTGTTTGGATACTCAGAAGCCTCAGGAACAGGACTGCAGTTTCTCTCTATAAAGGGAATTTAAAACCTAAAGCAAATTCCTAAAAGAGGAAAACTGTGTCAGGAAGGAAACATCCAGACCCCTTCTGCTATTTTTCTCTTTCTTCTCACTGTTTTTTGGCTTTTCAGTGTGTCTTGCACCAGCTAAGAAGCTGTATGCCTTATCATACTTGTCTGTGTGTAAAAGGTTTTTGCCAAAGCGTGAGCTGAGTCACAGAGGCTGTATTTAGTCTGCCTTTAATGGTTATGTTTAATTCAGTTTGCTTTTCAGAATCAAGAGCCATAAGGCGGTTGTGTCCATGCAGCATTTAAGGACTGAGCTAACATGGTGAGTATGACACAAAAAAATTTTAAAGGTGCTAAATGTCTGCACCTGCCTTAAACTTCCAGAGGAACTAGAAAGGCTCAGCGGATCTGGAAGAAGAAAGATGTTGCTGCTGTAATAATGTCTCTGAAAGACACAGGTTAATAGCTCTGACTAAGTAATTTTTTTCTCATTAACACTTTCTTCCCTTACCAGTGCAGGGAACCCCTCAACTTCCCAGTTGCAGCCAGCACTCCTCTTTACCCCAGACAAAGCCAACAACAAAGTAACAAAGCCTGTAATCCTTTATGTATATTGCCAAATAAGGTCAAAGCTTACCTATTCCTTCAGTTCAGCTTTACAGATATTTTGGTTATCAACACTGAAAAATCGGGTTTTCACAAGGCTTTCTTCTTCCCACAGTTTGCCTGTTTTGTACAAGTCATCCTTTACCTCTGTTATCTCTTGACCTCAGGGTGACACAGTTCACAAACTGCTCCTACTGCAGTACAGGAGAGGCTCTGTGATTTTCCAGCACAGTTTCCAGATGAAGCTACTACCAGAGCTCCACCTCCATCTCTAGCAAGATGTTTGGGACAGTAGAGGAGTCTTTCATCAACGTGCCTGGGCTGCTGCCATCTCTTTGTGCTTCCCCATCATAGAAACCTGCTCTTCCAGGCCCATGCAGGGACTAGCTCCACCTTTTTACCCTTTCTGATTCTCCTAAAATCCACTTCTTTCCTTGTGTTTTTTTTCTGCTGTTGTCATTACAAAAAGTTCTCATGTGCCTCATGACTCCACAACATATTTTGCTTTGCCCCTCTCCTGCCTCCCTCTGTATCTTGACCTCACGTAGGACATCACTGTACCTGTCACCTTCTGTTTCTCCCTGTGGAGACACCTTCAGCTCTCCTTGCTTAGACATCTCCACTCTCTCTTTTACGACTGGATCTTAAGGTCCCATTTTCTTCTAGACCATTTTGACATGCTTCTTCCCAGGGGAAATGTCAGTGCTTTTCTACCACTTATGTATTCCTTCCACCTTGATGCCTGCCAGCTCTCTCAGCTCTGGCTACCCACTCCCTGCTCTTGCATATCCTCTGCTTCTCTCATGGGTTTTTTCAGTTATGGTAGTGATATAAGTGCACTGTAGACCTAACCCTCAACACAGTTAGAACCTTTAACAGAAGGATCCTGTTACCTTCCTTTCTGCTATCTTGTCCTTGACATGAGCTGTGGCTGCCTTTATGTCCCTAGACCACCACCTGTCCTGTTAATGCACAGTCAGAGGGTTACATGGCACTTAAGTTTTGCACTTAAACTTTACCCAGCTTTGTATCACACCTAAACTATCCTATGGAAACTGAGAGACCTGGACATCACGTATGTAATGGCAAAGATGAGCCTGGAAGACAGCTGTGATTTTGGTTCAAATTTCCACTAAGGAATTGTGGCTGAATTTTCACATTGCCCTTATCAGGTGTGCCTGGAAAACTCTACGAGGAGAACTTGAAAGAAACTCATGTCTTGTTCAGTTTGTCACACAGAGCATGGTCAGCTTTGCAGGGTCTCCGCTGACCCTCCAGATTGGCCTTAGGCAATACTTCCAGTTCAGTTTCCCTCTTCTCTGCCAGCCTAGTCCTCAAAGAAGGAATCAACGGCTTTGTTTTGCCCTGACAGCAGTGCTGGAAAGGGTTAATTCTGCACTGTTTGTGATAGGGAGAATTCTGTGTAAACACTGCTGACATTTCATCACTGGGATTTGTCACAAGCCAAAATAAGATCACATTCACCAGTTTAAAGGCCTTGAAGAAGTGTCACTGGCATCTCTGTGCTTTGGGCTGCATTAGTTTCTCTGCTGCAGATCTTGTTTTCACAGATTAAGGACATCCACAGAAAGTTCTGCATGCACGGCTGAAGCTATTTAAGATCTGTGTTTTAGAGGAAATATGAGGAGAGACTAGAAGAATGCAAAGCAAGACATGAGAGAGAATAACAACAGTCAAAAAGAATACATTGATTAAAGTACTCCCCTAGGAAAAGGAGTGTCCTTCCTCAGGCTTAGATGGGAACTCAGAAAAACCTATCACCAAAGACAAGGTGGGGCTTTTTGGTCCCTTATCCCCTTTTGCATCGCCGTACCCAGACAGAAGTCAAGGATTTAGGGTGGGGGTGAATGAAACAAAATGCATCTTTCCAATGCATTTCAATACCTGGATTTCCAAACAAAAATCTTGTCTGGAAGGGAAAAGCCCCAGGTTGTGTTACGACTCTCTGGACACTCTCTCTAACTTCTACTGTGTGACTAAAACGAGATGAGGACAACTGTGCAGCAGCTTCTCTTATGAGCTACCGGGGAGAGGGGCCGTAAACTGAGGGCAAACCTTGCCCTAATAATTTTAATGTGTGACATTTAAAGCACAATATAAATTTAAAGCAAACAATATGAGCTAACACAATACAATATAATCTATGATTTGTAAGAGCTGTTGTTAGTTACTCTTTAATGCAAGTACTGTAAAATGACAGCCAGCCCAGTATAAGTTAATGCCAAAAGATGGGTTTGTGCTCTGAGCTCTGCTATGCCTGAGCCAATCTTCTGGGTAGGAAAAGCATAAAAACTACAAGTATCCAAGAATAAGTAACGCTTGTAAGTTTTCGGCAAGGAGATAATGAGACAAGTTCACCAGTTGGCTCAGCCTTACTGATCCAGACACAGCGATGACTCCTGGCAGGCACAAGGATGATACATAAAAAGCAGGTCATAACTTTTAAGATAATAGATCAGAAAAATGGGATTAAAGGGGGGAAAAGTCTGCGGTTTGGGTATTCAACCATCTTCCCCAAAATAATATAGGCTCTCCTGAGCCACAGGGAGGACTTAGCTCCCATTCTGAGTGCCTCCAGGCTTTCTCTTGCAGGCAGTACCACTGCAGGGGAAGGAGAGCTTATTCTGAGAAGTCATTAAGGTTTTTTCTTCCTTTGATGGACCACCACTTGATCTTTGCTTTTGGAAATGAAACCTGGGCCTGCAATCCTCACAAGGCAAGAGTCACAGGCTGTGGTGATCTATATAGGTGCCTATAAGTTGTTAAAATGAAATATTTAAGTCTATATTCTGCTTAAATAGCCCCAGAAGGGAGATACATCAGGATTGGACACTTCTAGCTCCACAGGGAGAAATTTTGTCTTGGTACCCAAAGTGGACCAGTCCTGTAACACCCTAAAACTGCAACCCTACTCTACATAAAGCTGTATGAGGCAGTCCATGACCACATGGGTAGATGGAGGAGCTAAGTATGGGGCTAGGAAGGCTAGGAAGCAGCAGGATATACAGCATGGCTGTTGGTGGAAGTGGCAGATCTATCCAAACACCACACAGGTGAGACCCACCTGCAAGGGTGCACAGAGCCATGCTGGCCACGGTGGGGTGCACATCCAAAGTGGGGGCTAGAGGATGAGTCAAGAAGCTGCACATCCCCCTTGAGCCCTTCTTGGCTGTCTGCAATGAACGAATGCTTCCTTGGTATCCAAGCTTTCATGCACAGTGCATCCCTAGCCTGTAGATCCTACTGTAGACATACTGCCTACACATCGCATGTAACCCCAGCACTAGAGGTGCAGCACACACTCATGGTCAGGGAAGGAGCTCACCATCTTCTACCAAGAGTGAGACAGGGGATAACACTGTGCCCAGAAGTCACATGTGCTTTGTCAAAGCAGCACAGAGTCTTCACACAGCTGCAACATCACATCACTTAACAAGGAAGAATTCAGAGGAGAGGATTCTGTGGGAAGGAAAAGGTCTATGGAGGCCTGGGCTGGAAAGTACAAGGCAGGAGTTTGGAGAATTTAGTCTTTCGAAGAGCCAGTTCAGAGTTTAGGACATTGAAACGATCACAGAGTCATAGAACAAGTTGGAAAAGATTTACAAGATCAAGTCCAACCTTCAACCGAACACGACCGTGCCAACTAAACATAGCGCTAAGTGCCATGTCCAGTCATTTCTTGAACGCTTCCAGGGATGGTGACTCCACCAACCTTCCTAGGCAGCTCCTTCCAATGCTTAACCACTCTTTCCTGATGTTCAACCTGAACCTCCCCTGGCACAGCGTGTGGCCATTTCCTCTCATCCAGTCACTAGTTGCCTAGGAGAAGAGAATGACCCCTGTTTTGCTACAACCTCCTTTCAGGTAGTACAGTGCTATCTGCCTTTCCTGAGCGTCCTCGTCCCCAGACTGAACAACCCCATCTGCCTCAGCCACTCTTCATAGCACTTACTCTCTAGGCCCTTCACCAGCTTCATTGCCCTTCTCTGGTCATGCTCCAGCACCTCAGTGTCATTCTGGTAGTGAGGGCCCAGAACTGGACACAGCCCCGAAGGTGCAACCTCACCAGTGGTGAGGTGTGGCCTCACCAGTGCTTCTGTCACATCTTCTGGATGAGGAGAGAAGATAGAGTCATTCTTATCTGGCCTATGAGTTCAAACTTGGCCCACAGTGGCAGACACTAATTGCTATTTCTGCATGATGGGTGTTTGTAACACTGCATGGTGGGCTCAGGCCAGCTTGAATGGCCTGACGTCTGCAGCAACACAAAACTGTCAACAAAACTCCTGGAGGCTGGCAGAGTCCTTGCTAAGACGTTGGGAGGAGACATGCCCTGGGGTCTGACTCAGCCTGCCAAGGTGGATATGAGAGGTCCTTGAAGGGCTTTTCTGTGGCTCACGTTGCACTCACAGCAGCCAGAGGCATATCCCTGTACAAAGTGGGTTGAGATGTTCTCCCTACCATCAATTTGGTAAATTCCACCAGTACAACAACCAAGCAGTGCCCCACTCTCTAGGAACATACCCACATTTTAACAGCTGAAGGGGCACCTCCTTCATGGATCTCAATGGCACTCAGAAACCGAAATGGTGACAGTGTGAGAGGGGAGGAAGCCACTCCGCAGAAATTAAGTACTTGGCTGACATGGCTCCTGGGGCACATCTTCTAGGCAGATGAATAGGAAAACACGATCCAATCTTTAAGATGATTACACTGGTCAGGTAGGAAAACAGGAGCTGCTTTCCCCCCTCACACCAACCTATGGCTGACAATATTATGGCTTAAAATGATGTTCCTAGTCAGCCTTATAATTTGGGTAGAAAGAATGAGTGTTAGTTAATTTTTATTCTTGCTACTGGGATATAGAAACAAAGAGGACACAATAGGCTACTGTGAGATGTCACCCTTTAAATTCAGATGGCTTTGTCCTTAAACAGTAAAGATTTTTTTTATCACTACTGACACCTCAATATATAGCAAAGGACACCCTGAAATGGTCATTGCTATTTCAAATGAATGGGCATCAGTACACCACATTGTCAAAAGGAATTATGCACAAAACCAGGGCATTTGAAAGCTGAACTTCCAGACAGTTATGGGATTTTATGCAGCTGAGAAACTGGTAGCAGTATGAAATAACTCCATGTGGTGTTTTACATGTTTGAATTACACATACAACAAGAACCTTCCATTGTTCACCCTGCTAGTGTAAGTATATAATTTTCCTGCTGTCTTTTCCCTCCTTTTGTTCTTTTCAGCTATTTTGTGATTAACACTGTCTGGGGAAGAATTTCAGTATTTTCTCTGGTTTAGCAGGATGTGAGTGAGGTGGTGCTGCTACATGAATCTTTTAAAAGCAGCCTAAGAAATATTTAAGACCTTAGTCTAGGAGGAACAGCTCTCCCAGGCATAATTTTTGGTGCTGGTTGCAGCAGGGAGCGTATGCTGTGAGGAAAGTATTATTTTTCTAAATGGAAGGTGTCAGATGGTCACGCAATGTGACTGCATGTTCGAGATCACTGCCTCCCATCTGCAATTTGTGACGTGTGAAAGATTCTGCCCAAATGTGCTCACCAACTGGAAACCCTCGGCACTTTTTTTTTCTTATCAGGAGAGACCAAGATAACCAATGGTTTTACAGATCAGGGATCCTATCAAATTAATATCATTCTAGGATAAAATCTGCTTTAAATACAACCACTAAACTCCAGCAAAGTTAACTAGTACATACAAGTTCATTCAACTGATTAAAAATCCCTACTAGTAAAACAAGAAAATATACGTGGAATTTTTTCAAGGAAAGTATTCTGCTCCTATCTTTTAGCCAAAGGTTTAGTATAAAACATGAGAGTCTTTTCCAACACTAATTAATGCCACCTAATTATAACACTTACTAGGCTCAAGCCAGGCATTAATATACTGTGAATAGTTTCTCCTTGTCCAGCTTCCCGCTGGATCACACAAGATGATTGCTTTTTGCCTCTCTCTATCAGTTAAATGGATGCCACTGTGGCTAGGGCAGAGGCTTAACAAAGATTATTTGCCTTCAGAAGAGAATATGCAGCCTACCAAGAGGAGAAGGTGCTCTAGGAGAGGGTAGTTGGCAATGCCTCTCCTACCCTCTGTCCGGTGAGGACAGCACATCCAGGGGGTTATGAGCCAGCAAGTCAAACCACAGCTGTAATGATGGTGGTGGGCAGGGGATGGCTGCACCTGGACTCCAGGGTGCCTGCTGCAAGGTTCAAGGACTGCATGGAGCAGCATAGTCAGGACAGCCTGCTGTCAATTGTCCCAGTTGAAACAGGGCAGAAAATGGTTCTGCCAGGCTACACCAGCATCCCGTCTGGCCAATGTACAGTAACAAACCTGTATGATCCTTGCCTACCATGGAGTTATATTACTATTTTTGATGATAAGTAAGTTCTTTGCATTTTATTTCCCTTCTTGGTTCACCCAGGAGGTAGTAGAGCAGGTATCTCTGCCAACTCCCTGAAAAAGAGCAGATGTGCTCATGACTCAGCACTGGGCGCCTGTCTGAGGCGGGGCTGCTGACCAAGGCTGTGTGATGAAGAGGGTCATTACAGATGTGGCTGCAGCCATTTGCATGCAGCAGAGCTCTCTGTAACCTAAATGTTGTACATGCACAGTGGAACAGGAGAAGGAGATACTTGTACAAATTGATTAAAACCTTTCCAGGAAGATAGGAACTTGCCCACATGCCAAGGACCTTGTTATCGCAACTGTTATTGGTCGGGGGGTTAATTAGATTACAGGTACCTCAATTGTCTCCCATTACCACACAGACGGACTTCAGGGAACTGTTCTTTCTCTCAGGAAAAAAAGTGCAGGTGAAAAGCATTTGAGTAATAGCCCTTCATTTACTAAATTGTTATAGCAAAGGTGATGACAAACCTGGTTTGCATTGCCTCTCGAGTGAGCCATCACACCAGCCTGGAGAACAGGGGAAATTTTGTCTCTTTTCATAGATGACCCCACTAGGAGAAATACCAAATACTAGTTACAGGTGCAGGCATCTTTATTTAGGGACTGGAGCGGAATGACTCCTGGGTCAGGGAGCTCCTCCTTATGTGAAGCCATGCCACATATACCCACTGAGCTCTACTTGGTCTTGCTTACTCCAGTTTAGCAGGAAGGCAGGGAGCTTTCTTCATGTGTTTCAGAGCCACCTTCTAGTTGACTAGAAGCCCTCCTAAGCAGTGCATACTCATGTGTGCTTCTGCCTATACTGTCCTTTAGACTCTTCTCCATCCCTATGCTTATCTTTTTTCTTGTCTTATGGATGCACACGGCCAGAGGGAAACACCTCTTCAGAGCCTTTAACACAAAATGCATACCCTCTGGTTTCATATACAAAAGGATATTCATTTCCCTGACAAGCCTCCCAGCCCTTCTCTGCACCTGTCCAGACCACGCTCCTTTTCTTGCTTTTAATCACCTATTTCAGATGATGCTTTTTTCTTGTGCAGTGTATGAGTATTTCCCTGTTCATGCCACAGCTGTGTGATCTGATACAGTCCAGGTTGAATGGCTTCAGCATGTTGTTTTCTCTTAGTTACCCTTTGATATACTAGTACAGGTTCTTCTTTTCCCAAGTGTCATGGTTCAACGCCAGTTGGCAACTAAGCAGTTAGGGTAAGCAATACTTACCAGCAACTAAAACATCAGTGTGTTATCAACATTGTTCTCACACTGAATTCAAAACAGACCACTGTACCACAGAAAAAAAGGAACTCTATCCCAGATGAAACCAGGACACCAAACCATATCTAAACAAAAAACTCCCAGTTTACTATAAAAGAAACAAACACTGAGACTCTAAAACTTTTCTAACCAAGAGGAGTGGAGAGCTTGCTACAGGCACTCCAGAATGAATCTGAAGTAGCAACAATTTTCCAAGGTATTCAGGCATGGGGGAAGATTAAAGCCCTACACTACTTCTGTGCACATCTTCCTGCACTTACTTTGAAGCCTGCCTCACCCAAGCTTGCTTATTACTGTCAGTTCATAAGCATCAGAGCCCCAGACAGTTTGCTCTCAGGAGAACATAGAGCTCCAAGAGGAGGTCTCGGCCATGTTCAGCACTGATTTAGCAAATCAGTACCTTATCCTAAGCCTTCCATCCATCCTATTTCTCTGCTTTTGCCCCATAGGAAGTGATGGCAGCTTTCTGACTGTATTTATTCTTACTTTCCTCATAATTACTTTATCTTTCCTCTCTTCTCCCTGCAGTAGCAGCCACCTCACAGGTGCTGCTGGTGGTTTCTGTTTGGCAGCCAAAGGATCACCATGTCCCTCAGAGCTGCTGAGCAAGAAGCTTGCTGTAAATCACAAAAGTGCAGTAAATATGTTATGTCAGCATGCAGTGGTAGGAAAGTCAAGTGAAAAAAAGGGAAAATAGCCACTGTGTTTCAGGGGCCAGAGCCTGACAAGACATTTTCCAACAAAGAGCGTACTAGAGGGTTCTTTTTTTTGTTTGCTTTTTAGAGCCTGAAACAAAACAACAACCCTTTTAAAAGCTCTAACGAAAAAAACCCCAAGCAGTAGGCCAATACTAAGAGTCTGTCACCTACTACACCCCGAAATGGGGTGAGCTGAACTGACAAGTGACCAAAATATCCCGAAATGTTACGTGTATGAGCTGGTGGAGACAGCTTTGAAGGAAGATTTTGTATTGTTCAGAGAGACACCCAAGCATGACGAGGCTGAAATTCCATCTGTTCAGCTCTGTTCAATGAACTGGGTCACTTTCAATGGTTCACTAAGTTCTGACTATCTAAAAAGTACAGTTATTATGCTTTTAAAATCTTGAGCTGCAAGGCAATTTCACTTACTCTTTTTTCACCATCATCCATGAGTTTAGCATCTCTGAAAGAGGATTAAAATGTAGTTCACAACCTAGAAGATGGGTCATGTGTCATATACAACACTTGGGTTTCTGGAAAAGAGATATGAGCAAATTTGCTCACATAATAAACACACTTGTGTCAGAGCAATCCTTGCAGGACTTTGTTTCCTGAAGAACTAATCTCTAACACTGGGAAAAGCTGACTTCCAAGACTCATCCTTGTATTTTAGTCCTTATGAAGGTCTCTGTACTCTTTAGATCCTTCTTGCATATTCACAGAATATGCTGAGTTGGAGGGGACTCACAAGGATAATAAAGTCCAACCCTTAGCCCTGCCGAAGACCATCACCAAGAGTCACACCATTTGCCCCAGAATATCATCCAAACGCTTCTTGAACTCTGTCAGGCTTGGTGCTGTGACAACTTCCCTGGGGAGCCTGTTCCAGTGCCCAGCCATCTTATGGGTAAAGAATTTTTTTCTAATATCCAACCTAAACCTCCCCTAGCACAGCTTCAGGCCATTCCCTCAGATCCTATCACTGGTCACCACAGAGAAGAGATCAATGTCTGCCCCTCCTCTTTCATTCACAAGGAAGTTGTAACTGCAATATCTCCCCTCAGTCTCCTCCGGGCTGAGCAGACCAAGTGACCTCAGCCCCTCCTCATACAGCTTCCCCTCAAGGTCCTTCATCATCTTCATTGTCCTCCTTTTGACTTTCTCTAACAGTTTAATATCTTTCTTATATTGTGGTGTCCCAAACTGCACACAGTACTCAAGGTGAGGCCACACCAGTGCAGAGCAGAGCAGGACAATCCCTTCTCTCACCTGACTGGCAGTGCTGTCAGGTGCTGATGCACCCAGGATATGGTTGTTCCTGTTTATTGTAAGAACAGCCACAAAAGCAATTGGGGACATGAAAGATAATGTCTTTGGGGCAAAAAACCCCAACTTTTTCAAGAGTGGAAAGAGGGATGGGAGAAGAAAAATATATCTACCTTTGCCAAAATATGAACACTAGGGCTTAAGAAGATGACCTTTACTTCAAAATATGGAATTCACTTCTCATTCCTATATTTAATTATACTTTATCCCTATGTAGATTGTACTGGGACAAATGTATATTACTTTTTTTAGTGTTGTTACTTCTTTTTCCTCCATACAAAGGGGATAATAATATTTAGCTTCCTTTCAAAGGTGATTTATATTGTTATAAAGAATATAATGTCACCAAAACCAAGAGAGTTAAAGAATGAGCACAGTTCACCAACAAAACTATATGGACCTCTAAACAGAAACAACTGAAATCAGCACTTTGGAATTTAATGTGAAGAACACATTATGGAGCCTGCAATTAAAGACATTTTCCCCCTAGATGGTCACATAAATAAATGAACCATTCAGAGTGAATCAGTTCACTGAGGAGCAGGAAAGTGCACAGCATCAGCTTTCTGATCACCTCCTGACATGAGTACTCTAACTTCCAGATCCTGACCTCCATGCCCAAATTCCTCTTCTTTTGTCCATTTAGGTCACTGATAGATAAGTACCCAGAACGAAACTCCTTGTATAGATATTTAAGCTGTACGTCCTAAATGTACCTATTGAGTCACTGCAGATGCTGTATATTTAATCTTTCTTCCCACCCGGCAGATGAAACTGAGGTTCAATTTTCGTGCAAAGCAGTAACACAAAATAATGGTACCTCCCGCCCAGGCATGTACAGGTTGGTGTAGAAGAAGATGAGCTCTCACGTATTTGGGAGGAAGAAGAGGTCTATTTGAAGCTGAGAGAGTCCTGCAGTTGAGATGCAGTGGACAGATGGTGCTGTATGATGGTTTGGGTGTTACTATACAGAAAAAAAATCTGCCATTTATGTTGTGGGGGAAAGAATGCAGACTGCAAGCTGCTTGAGTCCTTGCAGGTTTGGGGGTTTTTTAATAAAAAAGAAAAAAATCTAAAAGAATGTCAAGGGCAGTAAAATATACACCAAAGCCAGAATTATTTTTTTTATATATCAAAATGATTGTAAGTATTATTGGCTGATTCTCATGTGATTATCTTAATCTTAATTTCCATTTTGTGACTAATTACATTCAGTTTCACCCCTTGCTTTCTTGCATACATTTCTCCAGTCTCTGACCCACATAACCAAGAAAATAAAAAGATAGAAAATAGTTTTTTAGTTCCTTTGAAGTATATCTCCAAAGCAAACCTTCAGATACATCTCAAGAAGTGACCATTACTTCTGTTTCTTGAATTTTTTCTCTTTTCTTTCCTATTTCTAGACTGATTTTGCATCACTGTCCTACCATTTTGTCATTTTTCCTGGTTCCCTAGTTCTCTTGTAGTTGCCGGTGAGGAGATGAGCCCTGTGGTGCAGGATACTGCATCAGCCCATCAACCTGCTGTTCTGTTGTTCATTTAACTGCTGTAGTATGGATGCAAGTCTCAGATCCGGGTAGCGAGTGTCACAAGTTTGTTCTAACTCAGAGTAGTTTCTGCAACCCTTATTTAAGGATACATGCATTATTTCTCTGATTGAAGAATTGTAGGTTATTTCTCTCCTCTTGCCTATGCAGTCAGCCTGGACAGCATGGGAGGGTGACAAGACATAAAGCTGCCCAACTTAGCTTGTCCAAAATGCTGAGGCTGCCCAACTGAAGGCAGGCAGGCAGGCAGGCAGGCTGCCCAAGGTTCAGGTAACTAGAAAGGTGGTAGAGAAAGGAGAGGTTTTCTTCAGAGCCACACTAGGTAAGAAGCAAACATAACTCATCTGCAAGGTAATGGGAAGAAAACAAACAAAAAAAAGAGTAATGGTGGACAATAGGTCAGTGTCTGCAAGATGCTAAATGTCATCAGTGCTCCTGACCTTCACAGCAGGTGACATGATACATTTTGCAGAAAGTACCACTGGAGCAGCAGGAGCATGTCCCATAAACATACTTTCACAATGCATGTCCCTTAGGATGTCAGAGCCCTTACAGTATTGTCTCTCAAAGACCACTATTATTGGCATTTCTGCTTCATAGAAGGAGGTGCATTGAAAATAGCCACACAAGCAAAAACAGTCTCTCGTTTGGGCTCCTGAGTAGGGGTTGGAGGTGGAGTTCACATGGCTGATGTTTGACTTCTATCTTGGAGGTACCTGAGTTTGAGAGAGGAGGGAATGAAGTCCAGCCCAAGAGTTTGTGCTTCAGACATCTTAATAAGTTAGTGGGAATGGGAGGTACAGTGCCTCTGATAGTGCAGATACTCTTATACTGCTCAGATGCCAGGGCCAGAGATACTTGGAGAGGGAGCCACCTTTGAAAACAGTGTGTGCAGTTTACCCTCATTTCTGCCTGATTCTGCATTGTCTCACACTTTGCTATTACTTATGTCTGCATAATGAGACCAAAGCACACATTGGACAGTCCCTCCAGTCCTGAGTCTGTAAGTAATCCTGTGTAGAAAATGTTTCTATGAATCAATACAGCAACTGTGATTTTAAATTCCAGTCCCCTTAGCAAATAACTCTTTTATTTGACCAAGTGGCTATTATGAAATAGAAAGAACTTCATGCCTCATATGTTAAGATTAGTTTTTGGTTTGGTGTTTTGGGGTTTTCTTTTACTTTTTTAGGAAGAATTAGATGAGCAAAGGAACAGAAAGAAAAACACTCTGCACAACTATACCTGGACTTCCTTCTGAGTCACTGGCAGCTCTAAAGAAAATTATCTCAAATGTTTATGATCGAGATGAAGTGATAATTGACAACTACTCTGGGCTACAAAAGCCACAGAACAGGATGGCCATTCCTTTAAACATCTTTCTATACATAAGATGAAGAGGCAAAATCGCTATATTAAATGAACAGATTTTAATGTGATTGACATGTGCAGAAAGTATCTGGCTACCAGAACTAAAATGTCCTTGGAATTTTCTAAAAGCATGGATAATAGCTTCATAACTTCCAAAAACAATAACCCCCCACCCCATGCCAGTCATATCTAACATGGTGAAAGTTATGCTGGAATTCATCTAAAAGAAAAAGAGAAGTTTATGTCTGAAATAAAATCAAACAACTGCTCAGGATTATAAATTGTCTGTGTTTGTTATATGAAAACAGAATACAGCCTGAACCCCCAATACATCTATCTGTTGCTTCAGAAGGACTGTATTTTACACAGCCTAAACTATCTGAGCTACTTAATTTAATATGAAATACGAATAATAACTGTAAACTCTTTGAGAAATAGTTATTTCACCAAATTCACATAATTCCAGAAGAAAGGCTGTATAAGCTAAGAAAGTATGGAAATAGAAGCACTATAAGTACTGAAACAAAAAGGAAGAAGTTAAAAAATTGAATGCAAATAACAATGAATAACTAAGCAGAAAAATGCAAAAAGACCCAGAACCAAAGCTAGTGGGCACAAAGAGGAAATTTACAGATTTAAAAAGAAAAATAATCAAAGACTCTTTTTAGACTTAAAAGAATAACAAGGGTCTGAGCTGAGGGGTATTTATAAAGAAGATGAAACTATTAGAAAAAACATTTATAATACAAAAGGGTGGAAGCATTCAAGAATTCTTTCTCTTTTTCCTTTAGGGAAAAAACCTAGATCTGTATTCATATGATATGAAACTGTTGCTAATCTGTTTCCCTGCATTCCCAACAATACATGAGGCTGATGATAGGCAGCCATTGTGAAAGTGAGATGCTTAAAATCATCAGATGTTTTATGTAGCTTGTTTAGATGTTTTATTTAGATTTGTTTTATTAGATTGTTAGCATTGATTTTCAGTAATTTTTGAGACAAACTAGATGTTGCAGAGGAGAAACAGAAAGGCAACGTTGTGCCAGTGGTTCAAAAAGAGTAAGTACTATGGCCCCATTAGCTCCAGGCCTCTCAGTCTGATGTCAGGCCAGTTGTGAAACTGGACCGTTGAGAGTTTGATTAATAGATAATGTAGGGTAATTAACATGGTTTTAGAAAACATTTCTCGTAAAACTAAGTTCCTAACATTTTTACAAGATTACTAATTTAATTGATAGTCATATTGATGTAGTATACATCAATTTTTGTAAATTTTTCAACATGTTTCTTCAAAGTATTTTGATTAACACACTACAGCAACAGAAATCCAGTGTGGCACATGTTAAATGCATTAAAACTAGTTAAAAGATATGTCTCAAAATGTGATCATAGTGTGAACAGTCACCACTGACTGTTTACGGTTGCTAGTAGGGTTCTGCAGGTATTGGTTCTTGACTGTATACCATTTAACATTGTCAGTGAAATGGAAGAAAAGATAAAATCATTACGACAGAGTTTCAAGATGGTGTGACATTTGGGGCCATGTTAAATAGTGACCTGGAGAGATCTCTGATGCAGGAGGGTCTAATTGCTGAGACAATGGGTGCAAAAACCGAGCAATTTCAGTAAAGGTGTATGTGCAGTATTTGGGGGGAAAATACTTGAAAGAGAGGGAACATTTTCATAACAGAGT
Organism: Manacus candei; assembly: GCF_025592945.1. NCBI lineage: Eukaryota > Metazoa > Chordata > Aves > Passeriformes > Pipridae > Manacus > Manacus candei. The sequence continues at coordinate 14,696,251 of NW_026138056.1, forward strand.
CAGGGACAAAGATGAGAATCATGATAACTAGTCAGCTGGGTTTGGTCCTGCACCTGGTGTGGATAAACAGGAGCCTCTGCAGTGTCAGTCGTAATGCTGTCAGTGTCCCTTGTCCTGTTTATGTGCCCACAACTCAGACAGGTTGATACAAAGCTGTAGGTGGAATGTGGAAGAGTGTCAAAGATAATTACATTATAATTACATGAGAAAACATGCCTTAATAAAAATAGGCTTAAGGAGCTCTATCTACTTATCTTGTCAGGATGTAGGATTAAAGATGTTTCTGAATGACGGAACATTGATGCTAAATGAGTCTTCATATTTCTAGTCAGAAATGCAACAGCTGTTGGGGCCGAAGCTGGAACCTTAACATTCATAAAGCTGAACTGTGAATGAATGATTTTGCAGTAACAATCAAATGGCTGGTCTGTCCCAAATAAAAAACACCTTTTGTCTGTCTTCTTGATGTTGAACGCTGTTGATTTTGCTGTTTAGAACAATAGATTCATTGCAAAGCTAAGTCCAGAGCTAAAGGTAGAATGTTCAGGAACTGAAAGTTTAACAAGTCCTACTAATAAGCCCATTATTTCCATTTCCTAAGCAGGGTACTGTAGATCTTATTCTGCCTGGGAGCTGGATAAAAACAGCCAGTTAATGTACTAAAGGTCAAAATTTCAGAAGTGCTCTACAAATGCATTACAACTGACTATTAATAATTCTCTCCTTTTTTTAAGGGGTCCGGTCATGTCCAAGGGAATGCCAGCTACATTTTTCTTAATGTATGAGCACAAGTTACACATAACAACCTAACAACACAATACTGCCTCTTTAATGCTAATCTATTCCTTGCAATCTACTAGATACATGTAGAATCATTGGTGTGTATCAAGAGAGCAAAATCAGATTCTGAAAATATCTGAAAGGATGCACTAGAGTGTACATAATAATGTATTTTAATCTGCCAGGCCTTAAAATTAATCATGAATTCCCACAGAGATTTTAATAATTTTGAGATGATGTTTTTTTTTTCATATAGTGATATTCTTGGACAGAGTTCTTGAAATGCTACATAGAAATGGGTGGGGGAGGGAAAAATGGGGGCCATTTTTCAATTACCAGGTTAGCTAAGACACAGATATGAGAGCTATTGTTTAATTGGTTGTTTTATTCTTTTTCTTCCACCTAATAGATAATCAGTAAGGTACCTCAAACACAAACTTTTATCACATCATAAAGCTGGCATACAGCATAAAGTTTATCTCTTTGGGTATATACTTATGGGAACAATTCTCATCAGCAAATGCCGTACTGAATGACTTGAAACTTCCTGGGGAAGGTTGCAGTTTTAGGATCTCATCTTGTGTTTTGTCCTAAACATCTTTGTCTTTTTATGGAAAATAATATGTTGTGGTTCCTCATGGCTTCAAGCTATCCAGGGCCATAGTTTTTGTCCAAATACCTGCAGCTCATAAATATATTTTACCAGAGCCACTTTGCACAGTCACAACAGAAGCATTATAACTCCCCCAAAAAACAAGCTATTTTATTTTTTTTTTAAATGTTCTGTCTTTGATGTGTGACCATGCATAAAGTACTGTAAACAGCATCAGTATTGCTGAAGGTCTATGATTTTCAGGGCCAAAACAAAGGTATTGTTCCAAAAATTACTGCTGAATTTAAGAAACAAAGGTATTTTTAACACACATAGGATTAAACACAGAGGTAGATGATTACTGTGCACCACATTACTGTTCCTTGGGAGATATTAATGTCATAAGGGTTCAAGCATGATGAGTAAAATATGTTTAAATCCTTGGAAAAAACCCTCAAACTTGTAATTTTTTTAATTAAAGAGTATTACTCATGTTCCACCATTTATATGAATTTTGCACAGCTGTTTGCACTAATACGCGTTAAAATGGGCAATTACCGCAGCAATCACGGTTTGAGACAACACACTTACTCCATTTTAAATATATAGCCACGATCTTATCTCTCTCTTGCCCACAGACACACCTGGTTTTATGCTATTTGCTTGCTTGTTTGTTCCTTTCTACTAGTTGGAGCCAAGAAATATTTCAGACACCAAATATTTGATACGTTTCTGGATCTTATGTTAACAGCCTATGTATGGGCTGTGGTTTTGGTTCTCTGTTTTAATGGTTAGGAGAAGCAAGAGGCAAATAGAATAGTGATGTTTATGATGAGAGGGTAGATGAAGGGGTCGAGGAAAGCTGAGAATAGCTGAAGTGTGTCTGACACAGCAGTTTCTCTTCTGTATCACTATTTTATTTTTATGAGGCTGCAGCAAATTGATAGCTTCTGATACCATAGTCAATAAAACGTTGTGTAAATTCCAGTGATGGGCTGGAAAAAGATTGAATTAAAAGGGAGGTATTGGGTCACATCCATATTTCAAGTTATTTGTGTGCTGCCTTATCACAGTACTTGGGGGAAGCAGTTTCTTCACAACTAACCACCCAATTAGTACCTGCTGAGCTTCCAATGCTTGATTTTCTTCTGTCCCCCTTTTTCTATGCAAGCCAACTTCTTAACATTTCCTTTTCATCCCAGTTTCTTAGAAAGTTTGGACAAGTCACAAAAAGGGATTTTATATATAAAATCATTCCAAAATCTTCCCCATCCTGGAAAATATTTTTTATAGACATGATGTAGCAGTCTGTTTAGCCATAATTAGTGTTACAGTTGATTTAATGTTTCTACCAGGAAGTTTTCTGTAGGGTCACAGGATAATTCAGGTTAGAAGGGACCTCAGCATGTCTCTAATCCGACCATCTTCAATCAGGCTCAGCCACAAGCTCAGACCAGGTGCTTGGGGTTTTCTCTGGTCAGGTCTTGAAAAGCTCCAAGGATGGGGACTGCACAACACCCCTGGTCAACCTTACTGTGTTCCTGGGGAAATTTTCCTTCTTGAGTCAGTGTGAAGATGTCATATGTTCAACTCGTTCCTGTTGTCTCTTGTCTTCGCACCATGCACAGTTATAAGAGACCAGCTTCATCTTCTAGATGATTCCCACATGGGTACTGGAGGGCTGTTATTAGGTGACCCTGAAGCTTTCTCATCTCCAGGCAAACAAGTCCCAGCCCTGCAGCCTTTCCTCACAGGACAGTTGCTGCAGCCCAAACCATTCTTGTGGCCTTTGTTGAACCTGGTCCAGTCTGACAGTGCCTTTCCTGTACTGGGTGGGCGGTGTGGTATGTGGTGTGAGGGAACAGGCAAATATAGTGTGGTTGCTCTCATCAGCATACAAAAAAGCTGACTAATTTCAAGGCTGGTAAGCAGTTGTGTAGCACACTGACCTGTTGCACAGCTGGGTGGTTGCTGTTTTACTGATTCGGGCCATGAGGAAGAAGAGCAGCAGTCCAGTTAGTACCATCATCCCTTTTCCGTCAAGTCCTGCCAGAGGTTTGCTCCTTCCTTAGTCTACTCCATTACCAAGGGTTCTGTCCATCCTATCCTCAGATACCATTAGTTTCACTAATCTAAAGCACCCCTTAACAACCTGTAGAGACTAAGGAGGTCTCCACAGTACCACTTCAGCCATGTCTGTACTTACCGGTAACTAAATCAGAGCCAGGAGCATGGTACCATGATATCTGGCTCTGGGAATGGAGCCTCTTTATTAAAGTATAGACATTTTGCATTCTGCCTGAGTCCCAGCAGCCATCTTCATGTCGCCTCACACAGCTCTTCAAACTTTCTTTGGCATCTGCCATAAATAAATCCTATTCCTTACTTGCATCAAGTTTAGCTGTCAAAAATGTGACCAGAGTAAATAATGTAGAGTTAAGCTTCAAGTGGACAGGTTAGCTATTCCATTGGTCTCTCAAACACTCTGGGGGCCATTTACTACCTAGATCGTAATCTCTGCCATCTCTAAGATCTCTGCAATCTCTAACAACCTCTAGCAAGAGGGACACTCCTCCTTGTTTACAAATTTGGCAGAATAGGAAAATCACTAGAGCACAAAGACCCCCTCTTGCATCCTCAACTGGCCTGAGTGATGAGGTGATGAGACAGCCATGGATTATGAGGTCTGTTTTATCCAAATCGAATATATTCAACTTACAAACACCACCCTCCTCCCCCGAACCCAACACCACGTCTTCAACTTTGAGAATTGTACTGAAGAATTCCAGAGGTGACTTTTTCTTCCATCAACCTGGCCACATTGTAAACCTAATACTGCTACCTATCTTTTCATACTCTGTAAGAAAAAAGAACAAGAGCAACAAAAATCTTAGAGAGGAATCTTGGGGAGACTAAGATGGAGTTTTGTGGACTATCTCTGCATTTGGATTTATTCAGTTCTCTGTGAATTAGAGAAAAAAAATTTGCATCCTTCAGCTGATTTCTGAAAAACCTTAATGTTCATCATTACATTAATTTGATAGGCTACGAGAGTGGAATATATTTAGAGCTTCCCCTGCAAGTGATGGTGTCATAATACTAAAATATAGTTTACACTTTATGCAGCACCTTTTATGGAGAAGGACTTTCAAGCATTTAAAACCACAAAGAAACAGAAACAAATATGGTTCTGCTTACCATTGAAATGCAGCCTAGAGATGGAGGTAAGTATTCAGCAATGCAGAACAGAAGAGGAGTTTATGACGGAACATAAAGAAAAATTTTGTACCTACCAGAAACTGCAAGGGGAATTCAGCTAAGCGAAATGAAATTCCCTAACTCAGCATCTGGAAAGGACATCCTGCTTATGTACTTTTCTTCCTGGAAAAATGTCTAATTTTTGGCTCTTCGTAATCAGCCGTTTAGACCATGCTGACTCACCATGAGCAGTGGAACTTGGAGAAGATAATAGGGGTGAAACTGATGGGATTCAATAGAAATTACTCTCAATAACAGATGGAATTTACTAGAGAATTATTTAAATTCTGGAGAACGGAAGAGCTAACCTATTGAACCAAGCAGCGTTTATAGCACACACTTCTTCTACGATGTCATAGGGTGATATAAACACCCTGTGGAAAAAGGCATCGCTGTGTCAGATTTTTCCAGAAGAGCAGAATTGAGGAACCTATAGATAACTGCCTCACAGACATTGTGATGCCACTGTTAACACCTTCATGATCCTCTCCTCACCAACAATCATTACCACTGCTCGCAACAGCAGCTCCACATGGCACTGTTGGGAGCACCAGGAGCATGGCTGATGCACTTGGAAGGGTCCTGCAGGCAGTCTGGGGGATGCTGCAGCATCATGGTAGCATTTGCTATGGCAAAGGTTTAAATGGCAGCTGCAGTGGAGGGATTGCTGTACACTAAAGGCTGCAATATGATGGCTGGTGATGAACAGAGAAGCCACTCTAAAATACTTGAAATATGTCTACAATAAGACAAACTGTAACCACTGTATAATCATTTATATGAGCTAAACAATTTTAAAAATAACAACTATGAGTGTAATTTATGAATCTCTTATTTATGCATGTTTAGTAATTGCACTATTTTAAATTAATGTGATGTTTACTGAATTGCTAACATTTTGTCCTTTTAATTAAACACCTCTTTAACCAAAGCAAGGTTGAATCCGACATATCCAAATGAAGCACATAACACTGTGCAATTCACTTAAATTCACTAGTGAGTGCTGGTATCTAAAGCTGTCAGACTGCTTTACTTTTACACCTTGTACGGATACTGTGCCACTATTGCCAAGAAAAAGACAAATATGAATGACATCAGAATAAAAGCAGAGAGAGCAATGGTGAAAGAAGAAATTTTAACTGAGATCTCCAAAAGATTGTCCCTCTGGCCTCAGCTACATGTACCAAAGTAATCCACAAACAGAAATCATGTCAGACAGAATATTTTGTGTTACCACTTTGAAACTTTGAAACTTAAGACATTAATTATTTCTCATTTAAAAGTTAGGGGCCTAACTTCCATATTACTTCTTTTTTCATTCACACCTTCAATGTCACATTCACACATTCAGTGTCACATTCACGTGGTTTTGTATGTTGCCTGTTTTAATAGGCAATACCAGTTTTCCTTATCCATTTCATCCCCTTGTTGTTTTTTTTTTCAAACTTTACCCCTTTCTCACAGGGCGTTGTTAACGCAGCATCAAACTATGGAAAGCCAAGACAGAGTGTGGCTGGAGGAGATGGAAGCAGTAGTTACAGCCATCTCATCTTTGAAAGCCATGGATAAAATAGTAAATGTCTGGGTGGGATAGGACATCTCCCCAACAAGCAGTGCAATGGATATGCCTGTGGAGTTGGCATTGCTGCTGAGCAGACAGGACAGGCAAGCAGACCACTGCAAGGGCTGGCAGCCTCAATGCTGATTGGGGCAGTGCTTTCCTGCAGGAGAAAAGTGGTTGGGCTCTTGTTGTACTCAGTGACCCCTATGGCATTTTGTCTATCATGTGGGTTTTTGTGCAGTGATTGTGGTGGGAAGATGGTGGAGTCCTGCAGATGAGCTGAGACGTCCTCAAGAGGTGATGCGTAAGGATGCACTCTGCACTGCCTCTGGCTGTGTGTGCATGTCTCCTAGTCTTAGGTCCCAGGGCACTCCAGTCATGTGCCATGACTCACAGTAAGTGGCTGGCAGCGATGCTGGCAGACCCACTCACCACTGGCAGACAGCTCATGAAAGGATGTGAACTCTACCATACCTTGTGCAACACATCCTGTTATTTTCCTCTTTCAGCCTTTTAAGTGCATGGAGGATCTTTGCCTGTGGTCCTGCTGAACCCAGAGGGGAAACTTGAGATGCTGCAAACTCCAAGTAGCACCTCAGACTTAAGGGAGTAAAGTCATATGTGTCCAGAATGAGAGCATTTGCTGCTAAGGTGGTACAGAAGCATACACGGTCTTTGTTTGGTATTTTACATAGGTGGATCAATTTGGCATGGTAGTGTCTCCCTCCTGTCTGACAGTGGCCAAGCTCAGTTTGGCTTTCACTGGTGAAAAGTCCAAGTTCCTTTGGGGCAGAGAACAGCCACAGAGAAACAGCATTTTCTCCCTCTCACCTCAGCTCTTTTCCGCAGTGAGGTAATAAACAGAGCAGATAATCACCATAGGATGGTTTCCAGTCTAACTGTCAGGAAAGTGAAGAGCTCAGACCAAGCTTTACTGCAGTAGACTCAGAGTGTTCTGTTGCCACCATCAGTGCTGCCCAAAGAGGAGGGCAGTAGCTAGTCCTACTAATTCCGTAGCCTCAGTGATATCCTTAAGACCATTCACAGCAAAGGGCTGTAGCGTTGTTGCCTGGTGGGAAGTCCTGACGTACAGGAGAGTAGTGAAATACTTTTGTGCCATGAGGGTGCTGTGCCCTGGGGTGCTAAGAGACAAATAGCATAGTCTATTCATGTGCTCTCTGAAGGACACACAGTGCAGTCACAGGCCCACACATCTCAATGCACCAAAAGAGATACATCCTGAAAGTCAGGGAAATGCACATTATCTCTTGCCTGGTGCCCTTGACTGCCTGGGAACTGAGGTTGAGGGGAGCAGGGCAGCTCTCCAGCAAAAGAAATGCTGCAGCTGCCCATCTTTAATGTGGAGCAAACAGCACTGATCACGTGCTCCCCCCTCTTAAAGGCTTCACTGAGGGAGTTAGGAGAGATTTGGCTCCTTGCTGTGTGCTGTGGTGTTGCCCCTCCTGGATGGCAAGGGTTTCACCTGCATTTGAAACCAGAGAAATGAAAAGCAGCAGAAGCAGAAGTTCTTGCAGCTTCTTGTGTGTGCTGGCAGACACCTTCAATGTGTCGAACCGCTGAGCCAGATCCCAAGCCTTGAATAAGTCAGCCTTTAGACTGATTGTTCTTTGACCTTTCTAGCAATTTTTCAATACAAGGATGTGCATTTTCTGAGGAGTCATTGAGTCCAGTCCAAGGATAATCAGGGCTGTGCTGAGGTACATCCCTTCTGTTATCCAGGATTTTATTTTCCTCTGTGCACTTTAACTCCTATATCCTCATGCTGGGAGCAAGGGGTCTGAACCTCATCTAGTCTTGTAACCATTTGTAGCACCTGTTACAAAGCTATGAATTGAACTAATTTCACCAGCACTACCAAATTTCTGACCAGATTTTAATGAAGTACAATGAACAGAGAGTTCAGTTAGTGCAATTTGGTTATAGAATTGTAGTCTTCATTCAAATCACAATAAAATGTTTTTTTTAATAACTTCTCTCAGCAACTCCCTTAAATAGTCAATAATTTTTAATCAAAACTCATTGGAATAGGCAAAATAATGCATATTTCAAAGTCAGATACTTTGAAGTGTTAATTTGAGGTCATGTATACTATTTGTGTCTTAGTCAAATCAGTCTTTAATAATATATTTATTTTTTAAAAAAAATTACTGTAACCTGCAATTAGTATGAAGCAATATTGATAGTAAATAACATTTATGAAAAACATTTTAAGGGTACAAATACTTTGGGCATATACTGTCCTGGTAATAGCAATATGGTCTGTCAAGACAGTATCAGTACCATAACAACTTTGGTGTAGTCACCACTTTTAAAAGTAGTAAATGTCAATTATGACTTTTCAGCACTTCTGGTTTGAAGGACTACCTATGACCTGAAATAACTGAATTCCAGGACTGACATTAGAGGATTTTTATGGAACAACACAGTTACTACTGTATCCTGACTCTCCAAAACTGTAAGTATGTTCTCAGCTGTAAATCCACAAGTGTCATTGTCTTTAATAGGACCATTTGTGTGTCTAAAAATCAATCATGTATACATATGCAGAATTGGAATCACAATAACAGAAAACAGATGCAATGATTAATTACCCAATTGAAAGTTGTTCTTGAATACCGTGTCTGACAACTCTATAAATCCATTGAAATCTGTGTTAACAATAAATGATCAAAGCCTAATACTAAAAGCATAGCCTAATTGGTAGGACAGGAAGTGCTTGATTCAACAGGTGTTAATGAAGATGATATTTAGACATTGGGAAAACCTTTCTGGAAACAAGAGCAGTGAAGCATGGTCACAAATTGTTCGGGAAATCATGGAACTGCCACCACTGAGGAATTTTAAAGAAGAGGTCAGAAAAATTTTCCAGTTTTTTTTTTCTGGTTTCACTCCTCCATCTTGTGGCAGAGGAGCAGGCAAGGTGATCTCTGGAGCTGTGCTCCTGTAGACCTGGTCTGTGTGTAGATGATGAGACCCTGATCTAGCAGAGCCGGAGCTGGACATCATTGGCACACAGATTGCACCAGAGCCTTCATTGTCCCCAGAAAGTAGATGTACTGTGGAGTGGATTCACATCAATCAAACTATGCAGGTGAGACACAGGAATAAGAGGAACAGCTTCTTGTCACTGCACTCCAGGGTGTGATGAGTGCAGCCACATTGCAGCAGTCATGTCTCTGCCTGTTGACCCCAGCTGGCAGTGTTGAAGGTGGATGAGTTGCCCAGCAGTGCTCAGAGGTTGATGGAGATCTCTCTGGTGCCATAAAGGTGCAGCTCATTTGCACTTCAGTCTCATTTACTCACTTTTGTCATGTACAGTCTTCACACAAAACTGGAATAGCCTCGACTTTGCTTTCTCCTTGGTTTTCACACAAATGTGAGTCCAAGTGAGAGGGTTCATATGAGTATACCTTTCTATGAGTAGAGGGAGAATAAGAAGGTCTGTGCAGCCTTTTGCAACTGCTGTGGTATTTGTCCAGTACATATCAAGGTATTTTCCAGAGGCTTTACTAGAAAAAGTATTTCTAGCCTGTGAGGCAAAGCCCCAGTCTGCCTTTATTTAACACCATAAAAATATCTGAACACCTTGTCTTGCGCCTGCAACTATGCTAGAAGAAAAGAAACACTTCGTTCTTTCTGCATATTGCTTCTGAAGATCTGCATGGAGTAGCACAGGTCTCATGCCATGTTTTTAATATGTTCATTTAAGACTTTTTGCTGTACTGTTGAATTTCTGTCCCTGGGAATCAGTGCACAGACTGCAAATAATTTTTTTTTTTATATATCCACGTCATGCAAAGCCATTTTATGAGACAGTCTGCAGAATGCATATCAGACATGAACTTTGTTCAGGAAGCTTGCAAGACAATGAGAGGGGACAACAAAAGGGTAGTTGGCTAAGGAGGGACACACTGGAAAAGCTCCAGACAAACTTGAAAATGGTACATTTGGAATGCTGCGTGTTTATATTGCTTACTCTTATCTTGGGCAATCTAGTTTTACTGACAGCTGTACTCTGTTACTTACAGTTTCAGCAACTGAAAGAGGAAGTAACTTGATAAAGCTGCTTAAGGTCAGTTCTTTCCACACTCCTTTATTCTATAATGTCACAGTTCACCCTTGTGAATCAGCATGACCCCAGTGCCACACTGAAGGTAGCAGGAGTGCTTGAGGGTTAAAAGCCCACACTCTTTCCCAGCCAGCATAAAAGTCTTTTTGGAGGTGGGAAGAGAAGATTATTTTGGCTAAGGAGTAACCAGCTCTTGGGCACATGTTCTGGGGCTGTCAATGGCAGCAGTTTTAATTGCACTGTCCTGAAATCTCCTCTGCTTTCATTGCACCCACCCTTGACTTTGCTCTCTTGCTTCTTCTTTCAAGTATCCTCTAGATGTTTCTTGTCTCCCTCAGGTGATTTCTTGTTCAGATTTCTTGTTCATCTCTCCTGACCAAACAAATTTTTTTTTCAGTCCTTTACAGATCTCTATGCCAGATCTTTCATATAGTCTGCTTTTCTGTTATCTCCTTAAAGATAACAAGCTACCAGTTTAAGGCCTGAACTAGATTTGACCTTGCTCCTTTTAGATATGCCAGTGTTATATCTAAATCTGTATCCATGTAATTTTCTCAAAATTTCTGCCTTCCAAACCAATCTATGATGTCCTACATGTCCTGGGCCCTTGTGAGATGTTGACTGCTCCCTGGCCCATGCAAAGAGATTCTACAGACCCAGTTGCCACATCTGAGCAAGGACTAACTCACTTTGTCTGTTGCTACTCTTGAAGCTTGGGAAGAGCACTATAAAAACATGAGCAGATTCACTTCTTTGTTTTCTTTAAGGGTTTGGTTGGTTTTTTTCTCTCAGGTACCTATGAAAATCGGTACCAATCCTACAGCTACTATGCTGAGTGGTCTGCCTTGTCTATACCTGAAAGTCTCCCTCTATGCATCCTCCAGCCATGTGCTGCCTCTCTCTTCTTTGCTTACAGGTTCTCTGGGCTGCGATTCACTCATAGCTCTGTGTTGGTACAGCATATAACACGGTGGATTCAGGACATAAATACCTGCAGGACTGCCAGCACTGCAAAGAATTGGCAACAATGTATGAAGAAAGTAGCAGCGTATACCTCCACAATGTAGTGTCTTCGATGCTACCATTTGTATCATCTTAAGATTTAATAAGATGTATAAGTGCTTTGTAAAAGCTACTTTTGGTAAGAACAAAAATTCTTTAGTGTCCTACATTACAGATAGAAAAAACAGAAAAAGGGGATGTTGAACAGCTACTACTACTACCTGCTTTTACATTGGTTTTGTTCTCTTACCAGAGACACCTGATGTCATGAAAGAACTGAAGACATCACCATACGGGTTTGTATGATGCTTCTGACTGTGCTATGTATGATACTCCCTTGGTAACAGTATTATCATTTGCTAATAGAGTATTTTAAATATCCCTGTTTGCACAGAGATTTCATGGTCAAATTACCCCAGGAGCCAGAAATATGTGTAAACAGGAATGAGATGTCCAAAGTTTTTGCATCTTAGATTTATGGAAGGTCTTCAAACCATTAATAATTTTTTAAGGAATGAAGTGCATAGCATTTTTCTCTCTCTAGTCGGAGACGTGCCAGATTGCTGTTTATCTGTGATCTTCCCAGCAATCTATGAAATTTGAAGCCTGGATTGATGCATATTTAGGTTTTGGAATCAGAAATTTCAGTTTAATGCCACTTTCTCATCAAGTGTAGAGTATGGTGTACATCTCCAGATGGCCTATACAAATGCTCTGCCGTACTTCACTCACTTTTTGAATGTCAAGCATCTCTGGGATTCAGCACATCACCAATTAGCATCTTATATCCATTTGACAGAAATGATTCCTCATTGTTTCATACGTTTCTTCTTTAATAATATTTTCACACTGAATTCCTCTTCTGATAAGAGAGTGGAAGATAACTGTAAGGTCAGGGACTGTTTGTAAAACGCTTTTCTTCTCTGCTGTCCTGAGTTTTCACTTGTTTAAGCTGGTGGCCATCTCTGTGTTGAAGTTCTCTTAGTGAAGGACAGTCATATTTTGGTCTTACACACCACTGAGCAAGCACTCAAGACTTTTTCATTTTATTATTAACATAGGACATGGCTCAATACCTCACACCCAGATCCTCTTACCCAAGAAGCAAAGGAAGTGCAGAGAACAAAAAACTACCCCTCCACTTAAAACTGCCTCAAACCCCCTACTGTCACTGATTGCATTTCTGAATTCCACACTTACCCACAGTCCCTGAAACAGTTGGAGCTGCCACTGCCAGCCAGGTTTTTCTGAAATGCAACTTTGTACCTGTTTGAAGAGCTGACGTGGCATGCCTTTACCAGCCTGCTTTGCCCACAGTATAATATTGCTTCCACACAGCCCTTAAACTGTGCACTTGCAGCCCTCCACATGATGCCTGAAAAAAGAACCACAAGTACAGACACAGTTAAGCAGAACTGACTCTTAATACTGCAATGCCAGAACCTTTCAGCTACATGTATTCAAACCACAGCTGCATGTGACAGAAACCAGCTTTTGTTTAGCAACCCAAGCTGCTCACATCATCACCCAAATCCAGGAACAAGTTCCTTCAGAGAAAATCCATGAGAAAGATTTGTTACAAAGCTGGCAATGCTGGTGACCTTACAGTACAAATCCTTGTTATGTGGGCAAGCTATATTTAGCCTCAAAACTACATCCACATCTAGGGATGCTTAGGAGTAATTAATAAGGTATGCTCTTCTACAGATTGTACTACTTATTTCTTTCACATATGCTTGTAAGAATGTCAAAGCTCTATAGAGGTGCAAAGAAGGAAGCCAAATAGGGCTGCAAGGGTGAGAGGGAGGAATATCTTCTGAGGACAAAGAGTGCCTGCAAGTCCCCAGGAATTATCAAGGTTAAACCCTGTTTGGTGTTAGTGTGGTGAGAGTATGGGGACACCCTTTGAATGCAGATATGGGTGGAAAAGGGAATGAGGCTGCTTGCATGTGTTTTTAAGATGTAACTGTTTGCATGTTAGCAATAAATGAAAAGGTCGTTTTTCAGAAATACAGATGCATAAATGCATAAATCATCTGTACCCCTTCTGTCCACTCTGTGTCTTGTGATGAGGATGGCTGAGCACAAATCAGGTCAGGCAGGCCAGCAGCCACAGGGGGGAACTTTAGCATGTTCAAGAGTGAGGGGTGCCTGGGGCTGTTCAGAGCCTCCCACCAGCAGTATATGCAAATCTGAGGGGAAACCTCAAGTGGCCCTGTGCTCAAGCCCAGACACCAGCCTAGGGTGATGTTGTTTGTGGCATCCTAGAATCAGCTCCCCAGATCAAGCTGCTCCTACCCCACAAGTACGGGGTGATAGCACCATTTGCTCTTTTTGCAAAACCAGGGGGTACAATCTCATTCAGGAGAGAGATGCATCCAGGAGAGAGATGCATCCACCAGTATTTTACATCTGAGTTCCCCTGTCTCTCACCCTCTCCCTGTGCAGCTCAGGTAGCCTGTGAGTGCTGGTGGCATCTCAACATCCTCTGATTCTGTGCCCATGTGGGTGCATGCAGCTCACCCCAGGCATGTACGGCTGGTGGCACAGCCGTCAGTTGCAGTGGTATAAAACAGCAGCGGCCCAGTGATGCTCCTGCTGAGATATTCCCTCCTCACAGCTGTTCAAACAGCAAATGTACCCACACCCGTGCTAGGGACATGGAGTAAAAGCTGATGGAGGGAGGTGCAAACTGAATGGGGACGCTGGAGGTGACCCAGTGAGGCGACAGAGCCAGGACTTCATCAACTTTTCCATTTATTTTTGTTTTCTTTTGAAACAAACATGTTATGGGCAGGCATAGAAACTAAAATGTTTATATGTGTCCCTGTGTTCAGCTTCTCAGGTAAAAATGTAAAATGCATGCAAGCAGTTTTTTAAATGCATATTATGTTTCTGATAGACCAGAACTGCTGGAGCAGATCAGATCTCTCAGTTAAATATGCATTCATACATTTTTAAAAAATGTATAATATTGACTATATCAGATGTAATGGCTCCTGTAGAGTCATTACGGTGCACAGTGCAGGCTCTTTATTTGGTATTGTATCAATTTGTAGGGTGGACTGTCATGGTGTTAATACAGATGTATATTGATAACAGTATGGAAGCAGAGAAAATGCTGCATGCCATTAGTCAGATTTTAATTCCAGCATTTTAGCCTTTCAAAAATATATTCAAGACTAAATTCTCCCTTCCCCTGTGCCCAGTGAGCAGGGTCTGAAGTGTGGTCCTGTGTTTTGTTACATGGGGGTCACAAACTCACGGTCGAGGGGAGGTACACTCTGGACGTACAACGGGGGGCTGCAACACAGGGTGGAAGAGAGGGAGTTTGGCCCGAAAAGATCAGATGGTTTGCGTCTTCACTGGCAAATGAAACTGCTTTAAGGCTGCAATACAGGATGTGAAAAGATCAGAAAATGGCTTGATTTGTGTTTGCTTTGACATGAGGTAAAAATGTCTAATGTAATAACGGGTAAAACATGAAAGGAAAAATATATTTACTGAACTGACGTACAATATTGTATGTCAGGCATGTGAACAATTTTTATAACCAATTTATACATACTTTAAAAACTGGTTGTCTGTAGAAAAACAAACAGAGCTATAGAGAAATAAACAGCATCTCCACAATAATTCTGTAACTTCATACTGATGTAACCCACCAGCTCACAGAAGAAGCCCTCCATGTAAAGGAAACCAGAGGAACTATAATGATTTTCAGATACAGTTGACAAGAGACCATTTAGTAAACTTTTATTTTTTTTTAACTAACAGTATGCAGGGATGTTGTATTCTAGGCTGCTACTAATAATCTCATCAGAATGCAAAAGCAGTGACTGTGTTATAAAATCAATGATCTGTTATATTCTGCAAGAATTTACAAAAGCCTAATGTCATTTACTACACCATGAGAACCATACTTGGATTAAAAAAACAAAAACCCCCAACAAAAAACAGAATTAAAAAAAAAAAACAAACCCAAAAAAACAATTACAGCTGACAAAAAAGCAAACCATTTGCTAATGCCAAGTTTTAAAGATGTGATACATCTTAGGCTTATAAAAGCATATATTCTGAGTCCAGGAAAGGGAAAGGCATTCATGTTTGGAAAAGAGTCAGACAACAAGTTCATCTGAACCACATTCACAGCATAGCTTTGCTGTGGGTGGTCAGTCCCCATCACCCTGCAGTAACAACTGGCTTTGTGCCCTAGGCTCAGGCTCTAGGGAACTTTACCCGGCAAGTTTGGGTTTTTTTTTATTTCCAACACTTCTGACAGAAGAATGAGTGTACTATGCCTAGAAATAGGCTTTTAAACAATTGCAAAGGAAGGACTTTTTTTATACAGAATAAACGAAGCAAAACCTAGACAGACCCAAGATCATGTCATGCCTTGAACACATCATCATCATCATAATGGTTATTCCTTTTCACCAGCAATGAGATGTGTTTTGCAAACATAAACTAATTAAACCTCACAACCTTGGAAATGAGTCTGTAATTTCCTATAAAAGGGGAAACTTAAACGAAGGCCAGATTGTGACACACTTCCTAAGTACAAGTGCTCCACAAGTAGCTTCATTGACTTCCTCAAGACCCTTTCTGGTGTAATGTGTAGTTCAATGAGAGGTATCACAGCCTGGTGTTAAATTACTTGCCTGGAGGCTCACAGCGAGTCAGAGCGGGGTGGCACCAGGCTCCGGGACCCAATTTCATCACTCCCAGGGATGTAAATTGTACCAAAGGTGATTGGAGCTGCGTGTGTACATGCAATGGGGCCAAAAGGCCCCACATGGCTCCTACCTGCAAGCCTTGCTCCCAGTCACTCCATCCAGGCTGGGGAAGAAATGAAACTACAAAGAGCTTCTTGGAAACAGCCTGTGATGAATTGTGCCAGTCTAGAAAAATTGGAAATGCCTCTCACCTCAGTGATTATTTGTGTTAAAGGTTGAAATCGGTCATGCCATAAAAATCAAGTCCTTATTTTGGCAAATGGGAAAGGAGAAGATATTTGCCTGAAAAAAGGATTGGAGACGAGAGGCAGTCAGGCTGCTCAGTGGGGCTCAGCCCTCAAGCAGCTGTGGTTGGGTGTCTGGGCTGGCATCCAGCAGGTGATGGGGTGACCGTCCTGCACAGCCCTGAGGGCAGCCAGGTACCACGGGGGGAAAAGAGCTCCACTTAGGCACAGGTGCTGCAAGGTTGGGACAAAGAATACCTGTATAAGGGAGGTTGCACTCTTCATCATGAAGAGCTGAGTTCTGACACGTCCTACAATTACAGGACATAGAGAAATGAGAAGTGAATGGCACGTCTGTACTTGAATCAAGGTTTAGATCACATGCTTTGAAAGTAGGGAACACAGGCACATGTTGCACAGTAAGGACTTAATATCACACTAAGGAATGGCCCCTTGGGAGTTGTAAGGACTGATTGCCACAGGTTAACTCTTAGAAATAGCTCCTGAGCAAGACATTGGAGCTGCAGCATTGCAGTCATGCGGGTAGATCAAGCAAAGGAAACCAGTCCTGGCATATCCAAGCTTCTGTGTTTGACATAGGCTCTTCAAGAGTGTTCTCCTAAGTACAGTTTTCCATGTAACGATACACAGAGACTGATATTTCAGATGATGCATCTCTGCAGAGCAGACAACCTATGGCATAAAGATGGAATAAAGCTTTTACACTTCCAGACATCCTGGATATGCTGAGGTGCTGTACACTGCTGCCAGTAGAGGCAGCTCATCCTTTGAGGTCCTCATTGATTTTGCTAGGTTTCAGAAGGACTCTGAAGTCCAAATAAAAAGAAAATTATTTACTCGTTATCCTAAGCTTTAAATGCAACTGGTTCTCCAGTGTCATGTGTAAGGAGATGCATTAAATAGTGGTTAGATTCTCTTTGATGTCAATAAACAGAGAATAGAGTCAGACTTCATGCAAGCGGACTAACAGAAACAAGGGAAAATACTTCTTCATTTAAAATATGCAGATGGAGAAGTCCACATGCATTGTTCAAGAACGTCTTAGCTCAGCCTAGAGTTTTGGGTCCTTTCTGAGGCTTTTTTAACCAAAAGATACGTGAGTTTTCTTTTACAGAACAGTGTGCAAGTTTGGTTTGCATTTCTTTCCATGTTGGAGGCCCATATGACAATAAGTGAAAAGACCAGAGCCCTAGCAGCTCCGGAAGGCTGCATTTTCCCCAAGCGTTCTGAGGCATGCTTGTCCTAATGTCCCTTTTCTCCCTCCTCTGCTATTGCTATTTTCATTTGCTGACAAGCCCAACATTTAACATTTACTGGAGTTTTCATATTGATAGTACGTTATATTGCCATTACTGAACAGTTTGGGGCTTTGTGGCTAGCTACCATGACAATAGATGCACAGCCTGGAACCAGTTTTAGTTAATTAGAGTCAATCAATCCAAACTTTGCTAACTTACTCATGTGAAACAATAGTATAATGAACCAAAGTCTGCAAGATGATTGGGAAACACAAATTATTGCACCCTGATAAATTAAATGTGACTATTGCAAAATCTTCCTTCTAAATGAATACTCAGAGAGCAAATGTATGGGTGAATAAGCATAATTTAAAATACAGAAAAAAAATTAAAGAAGCTGTTATAACCTCACTTCAATGTTTTCATTTTTCTTTAAAAGAAATAGAAAACCAGAGTGCCATACATACAAGACCGAATGAGTATTACATTTTCAAGATTAAAATTTTTACACCAAGTAGTCCTACAAAATTGACCCCTCATAATTTGCAAACTCATAAATTCCACAACGCATGTGGTGTCTAAAAGGTGGAATCATTCTGTTTCGTGTGTCCTTCACAACTGCTTATTTTTCAAAGCTATTTGATAAACATTTGTCTGACCTTGAGAAGAGAAAGCCCTGAACATTTTCTGCCTATGATACGGCTGTCAGTTAGCCTTTCTTCACAGACAAAAAGGCTTTTTGCCCCCCTTTTAGGGTAATAAATATTTCCCCGGTGCTTGGAGTTCAACTTACATGCCAAAAGAGAACTCATGTTCCACGGTTTTCTCTTGGTTTTCTAGAAGTGGTATTTTTAGAGTCAAAGGATCCAGTCGATAAAAACAGCATTAGAATGCTATATAAACTTTTGTATTAAAATTGCATTTTGGGTAATGAGCTGGCCTGTAATTAGCTAGTCCAATGGTTTATGGCTTTCACAGGGTCTTAATTTTGTCCAGTATGCTTCTTACATTTTTTGATTCACAATATGTCTTTCACATGTGCTACAATGTACAAAAGGAGACCTATGGCAAAGCACTAAGGCCCTGTCCTAAAGAGGTCAGTGTGTAGAGATGCAGATTAAACAGGGTGCACACATGGACCAGCTGAGCCATGAAGGATCCTCAGAATTAAGGCACATGTGATTTAAGAAGTAGGAGAGGAAAGGGAGAGGAACTCTTGTATGATGGCTTCACAAGTCAACATGATATTTGAAAGGCTGGATGCATCAACAAATGTGTTTTCTGTAAATATTTCAAATTATTTGTTTGATCAACCAGCCCTTTCCAGAAGCAACAAACTATTTCTGGACATTGATGTACCGAAAGAGATTTGTGGGGAAGGGGTTTATGTGGGGGAGAGGGCAGAATTTTATCTATTCTACATAAAAATTTAAGAAGCTCTTGAAGCTTATGGGGTGGGAAAGTCTGTGCTCGAGACTGCAGTTTTTCCCAGCTGTCTCCTAAATAGTCAGTCCTGAGGTTTGCAGAGACTTGCGTTGCTGAATTACACCAGGTTGTGCTAGGTAACAAAAGATAGGATCTTTTCTGTCCCTTTATGGAAGTAATCACGTTTTTCCTACCATGTTTATTTGCATATTATTTTCCATGAACTACGCCAAAGTTCATTATTTCAACCGTAGAAGGGCAAATTAGGAGGTGTTACAGAATAATAAGGCTGATGGATATTTCCTCTCCTATTTATTTCATTGTTACTTGGATTCTGCTTCCATGCAGAGGTTAATCTGAATTTGGTTTTGAAAGAAGATAAAAATCTGGGTGTTGTGTACACATTGCTCATGTCCAGGTTGCTCTTGTATCAGCAGTTCTGGATAGGTTGGGGGGGAAAAAAAAAAGAACTGAATCATTTAAGACTCTGCAAATCGGACATTTGACTAAAAGAAAAAATCTGAGATATCATTTTTATATAACACAGTTGGATTCCTAAAGCTAAGGCTGTGAGCTGTTAACAACGAATTCAATCAAAACCATCTGACAGACATTTCTAAAGCAGTTCAGAAGATCTAAAATGATATCTTTCTCTGCAATTCAGTGAAGGGGTCAAGAAAACTAGTAAAATGAAAATGTGAATGGTAATAGGGAAAATTGAACTAATTTACACGAAATAATTTGCAGTATAGATTTTCAAAAAACTTTCCACTCCCATTCTTCCTTTTCTTCCATGACCTGAATTTTCCTTCCCACATTTGATTGCAAACACATCTGAAATACAGCTATATTTTAAATAATGTCATTAGAGAAAGTCCTCATGTAACATGCTCAGTAAATGTAGAGGCCTGATTAAAGGTAACCAGTATTTTTCATGTCTGTTCTACCATGACTGTCTATTAATAAGGCATGAGAATTTTATAAAGCAAACTTCTACTGTTACAGATATTGGTAGAGAACTTAGGAAAAACCAAAGTAATAAAGTATATGGAAGCCATAGCAAATGAAATACAGTGTTCTCTCACTAAGTAAATCTGGGAAGGTGGATCTCAGAACTTTAGTCAGCTTTTTGCTAAGTCTAAAGTAAGGTACTTTAATTCATGGAAATCAAGCTTTGGTTTAATATGCAACGTGACTCTAGACAACGCTGTTTTGTTAGGGAACTCACTTCTTTAAATATCTCTTGGATGGGAACTCATCTGAATCCAGTTACCTTCACTGATGTGCCTGTGACTGAATAAGCCTCATCATGACCTTGCAAATTTAATTCTTCAGTAGAATAATGATGAGAATTTAAGCCATCCATTTTGCTCTAACTTTTCTGTACTCTTCACCTTAAAATTACTGCTTGGCATTCAGATCCTCTTTCCCTACCTCCACAACTATTTTTGTTTCATTTTAAAACCCAGAGATCATGATACAGAGAGAATATTATTGCAGTTTCCCCCTATGGGGACTACCATAAGGGCCTATCAATATCCCAACACTGCTGTGCTCTCTATATATGCCTTTTTCCTTACCCATCATTGACCTGACCATGTCCCTTTGCAGTTACTTAATAACTGTGAAGTCTTTGCTGAGAGCATGCTGTTCACAAAATAGGTTTCTCAACCTTAAATATACAATAGAAATACCCTTTGTTTACTTTACACTAGTCATACCAGTGAACACAATTCATATTTGCATCTAAATTTCTATGCAGATGCAAAGTTAACTTAGCCTCTAGCACTGTACAGCAGGAATGGGACCAATGATTATGCACAATTATACCACTGTTAATGACCATAACTAGGAAGTGGGTGAACTTGTTTTATTTTCTATAAATCACACTGGTTCTTCTTTTACCTTGTTCTCTTCCCTGTCAAAAATCCCTGTACCATGCAGTTTAGATTCAAATGACTGCAACAGACAAACTGTTAACTAAGTTATTCTTCCATTTGGGGATAATTGTGTCCTTTCCTAAATAATTAAGTTATCACTTAATGGAATAGACAGATTTTACTGTATTTTTAAAGTTCACTGAGGGGTCTGATCCAGATTCAATTAAATTAATAGTCATCATCTGAGAATACCTATGGTCTTGGTAACTTCAAACAAAAATTACTCTATCTAAAATTCTGCCATGGCCTTCTCAGAAATCCATGGAGAATTCAGAAAATCTAATCTATATTTGAAAGCTACCCTTGGGAATAAGCTGTGTCCATGTTTGTTTGGTCTACTCCAAATACAGGCTGGGTACTTTATCATAATGACAACCAACATT
>NW_026138056.1:14722500-14792500 GCF_025592945.1 Manacus candei
CAGAAGAAGTTTGAATGGATAAGTCTCTCACTATATCACACTGAGGCAGCCCAGTGCTGCTGTTACCTTAATGAAAATGGAATTGTTTAGGAAAATAGCTACAATTCCTACACCGAAGTAAGGGAATGCGTAAGTGGCTTTTCTCAAGGTCCCTCGTGATTTATCATTAGCTGCTCTTTATTTGTTTCATGTTGCTTATGCACTTATATTTTAATGTTCAAAAACTAAACCAAGTTGTCTCTCCCTGTGTTGATTGAACTTATTTAGACAAGTCCTGCATTCTTAAAACTACCAAAAAAATTTCCCAGAACTGGAAAACAGTTTGAAATCGCTTAGCTTATCAGCCAGACACAAAGGTAAGTTCATGAGATGTCACTTATGTTCTACCCCTTTTTTTTTTACTATCACAAGAGATAAATATTAAATTCTGAGGTTAATGGTATGATTTACAGAACTGGACTTCAGCATCTAGAGACTCTCTATAGAGACAGTCTCAGAAGCACAAATACAAATTCTTGGGTGGAGCAGAGAGGTTTTTCAAGTCAGCCAATATGAAATGCTAAATATGTGTGTACGTCTGTCCTGTTCTTCTCTAGAACTTGGCTGAATGAAGAAGGATCATGCACCAAGCACTGAACAGATTGTAGCAGCTGTGTCCTCTTCTGAAGCTAGACACCAGCCTGAGTAGGCCGTAACTACTGCTCTTCCTGAGATAATTTCTCTTGAGCAGCAATAGCCTTCTTCCTATACAAACCATGCTGTGCACTAGAAAGTTGCTCTGCAAGGGCTTTTTCTTTCCTTCCTTCATCATATCTTGTTTTTCCTCAGAATAATCCTTAACGCTCTTTCCTTACATTTATTTTCCAAAGGGGCAATTGGTACTCAGGAAGAATTAAAATTCAAAGGGACAAAACTACATGTATCATCCACACATTAAGACTTGAGTACATACTCCATAGTTTTCTTTCGTTTTCTTTCCTGTGATAATATAAAATCTAAAAAAGGTGTTTCGACAAACATCAGCAAAATTATCCCTGCTAAACAAATCAGAACCAGAGATATTCTTGATCCTGAGATCAACTAGCACATGAGGACAAGCCTTTCTGGGTCCCTTCTCCATACTCTAAGGCAGAATTATTGTTCTTCGTGTGTGTTTCTCATTCAATGTACATGGAGTAACCTGGGGGCTATGTGCAGCAGTGCAGCCCATTAGAGAGATGCTCTCAAGGGTATAAAAATGGAAGAATGTGCTGTATACATGTGGATGTGGGAAGAGACACCTAAATATAAATTGAAAGTAAGTACACTGCGCCACTATCCCTGAGAAGGGCACAGGTGCTGTGGCCAAATGCAGTACTCATGAGATTTGGGGTAAAATATCTAAATCAATAAAACTCTTAAGAAAGGTGACAGAAAAGGAAGAGAGAATGGCAATATTGTTTCATTGACTTACTGATTTGATTTTCCAAGATTTTTTTGTTGTTGTTTTACACTCTGTACAGAAGCTAGTGTTGGAATCAGTGCCACTTTTCTTGGTGTTCTGGATTCTAAAGATGCTCTGGAATTGAGTGTAGTTCAACAATTTAGTTTTTTGTGTTTTTTTAATACAACCACCACCAGTATAATCCTGTCTGGAGTATCAGTACCTTTTATTTGGATCTGATGTACTGTCTTTTAGTAATAAAATGAAGGTAACATTAACATATATTGTAAATTTAGCTGAATATCATTTTTAATAACTAAAGTTTACAAGTGGGAAAACTAATCATCAAATGATAGTTTATTAATGACTCTGACATGATTTCAAAATAGATTTAATAAAACATTTAAGATTACATTCTCTTAAAGGAAAATGTTATGTGTTGGCTCATTGGAAAAATGATACTGATAAGTCTGTCTAGGGCCAAGGTTTAGAATGCATCTGGATTCTCATTAACTGAAAACTGAGAGCTGTGGATGTGTTCTGTAACTCCAGAAATAAAAAAACCCAAACCACACAAACAAAAAACCCCACAACAATGACCTGTACATTTTATCTCTGATCTCATTTTCATTAATGATTTAAATAAACGGATTAAAGTCATGTAAATTGAATACTTAAATTAAGCCATAGTCTTCAGTGGGATTCATTTGATTTTTCAGCATAGTAATAACTTCTCAAGGAGCACTTGAATCCATAGGATTTATCCTCAAATATTTTAGTTTAGATGTGCAAAATATTATTGTTTGATGAGTATTGTAACTTGGAAGTATTGTAAAATTAACTCCTGGAGAATCATATTCTTCCTAGAGGTGTTACATATGCAGTTATGATTCCCGTTTTGTGAAAACTTGTTCTCCCATACAGTACATTTTAAAGTTATTTAGAAAAGAGTTCCTCGGAACTGTGCTGCCTGAGGGGAACAAAGAATAACTGCTGCAAACCACTTTTTGACACAGACACACAATATCTGAAATATGGAAAGATACAGTAAATCAAAAAGATAAACAGAAAAGTATGGCAAAAACCATAGGAATAATCATAAAGTTATAAATAAAATGTGAATGTCAAATTGAAAAATGCACACATTGCCTTAGAAGCCAGCAACCAGAACACCATAACATGCAAACAGCAAAGTGGAATCAAGCCAGTGGTCCATCTAACCCATCCAGCAATGGTCATGATGAGAGGCTGTGGAGAGAAGAGGATAGGGGCACAGTAAACATATGCAATATTTTTCCTAATATTTTCCTATCCCAGAAGAGACAGATGAGATCAGACTGAAGCAAATTTTTGCCAGAATTCCCCATGTTCAGTAAGTATTCCAAAATTTCAGAGGACATCCCTGTAACCACAGGGTCATGCTTCTGAGTTCCACAGTCTCAGATACTTCTCCTGTTGTCCCTGTGGTACACGTGGAGAGTCAAGAAAGAAAAGTTTTGTATTAGTCTAGAAAAAAAATCATTCATAATCTCTGAAAACAGATGTTAAATTATCTCTGTAGGACTAAGCAGCCATAAAGTCAACTGGTACTACTCAAAGCTAATGAGTGTGGCAAGAGGGAAAAGTCATGGAGAGGCTCGCTCGAGTTTCTCTCCATCATGTCGCCAAGGACATAACTGTCCGAGATGGCAGCTGCCTCCATCATACAGGAGGGACAGAAAACTGCAAACACCCCTTAAAGGCCTCTCTCAAATGAAGTTGATTTTGTTTAAAAATAATTTGTACTTCTGCCACTAATTTGCTCCCGTAAAAGTTTATTTTAATTTTGGAAAGGAAAAATCTGCAATATTCCCTAAAGGTGCAAGTCTGCTTAAAAGGTTTCTTAAATTATTCCAAAGTAAATGGCAGCCCAAACAGGCCACTTTTCTGTGTGTTTCTCTTGCTAAGGCAGAAATAACACTGGTGAAGCTAAAGTGCACAACTTCTCAACCTGAGTGGTTATTGGGCAGCATTGTATCTGTTTGGGTGACATTGATGCTGTCAGGCTATTACAGATCGAGTTCCAGAATTATGTGATGTCTGAGGGACTAAAAGCAATGAAAAATTCTGATGGCTTACATAAAGAAATATCTCAGATCTTTGATGATCAATAAGAGAAAGATGACAAATGGGTTTTTATTTCTGAGACATAAGGAACTAAGAAAATTAGAGAAATGAAAGAAAAACTATAAATTCTTTCAGAAAACTACATCATCACATTTGAGATTGCTAATCACAAATACTAATCTGACCCATCTAGTCAAATTGTTTCCTTCCTCATGTCCTCTAAATTTTCCCTTAATCTTTCAGATACTATCTGTTAAAAAGAAAGAAGTGGAGATTAAAAAGAATGAGAAATAAGTGAAAAATAACAGTAAGAATATAACACCAGCAGTAGTTAGACTCATCCTCTGTATAGGTCAAAGGTGTCACTACAAAATATGGAGAATTATTATTGCAGTGAACTAAATAAGATACTGAGATCTAAGAAATACCAGAATACAGGTAGGTTTTGCTGCATTTTATGTATATATATTCTGAACTGAGTGATAGTTAAAAATTAATATCTCACTGAAACTAAGAACACAATCCTCAACACTCTCCCAGATAGTAATCAAAGATACAAGAAATTGTGTGAAGTGGAGGGGCTCAAAAGCTTGCCCTTTTATTTGAGTCTAATAAAATATGGTGCCTTGTCTTATAAAATCTGCCTTGCTTATGTTCTTAGGTCATCAAGATTATAAAAAACCCCTATGACCACAACACTAAAGTTTTGAAACAAAGATATAATTTTAGCCATCAGAAAAAAGTTTAACTACACAACAATGTAGTGAGAGTATGTATATTGTCTTCAACCGGAGGAAAAATAGTCCCCTGTCTAAGAAAGACAGTCCAATTTCATCACTGATTTCAGAGGAACCAGTTTAAGTATGTTTTTTTGTTTTGCAAAACTTTAGTCCCTAAGGGTTAATTGAAGTGAAGCATAGCACTAAGAGTTTCCTTGTTTGGTGTACTCTTTCATTATCTTGTTTTAGAAATTGTAATAAAACTAAAACTCATAGCTCTGAAAAGTCTGTGCCAAATGTAAAAAGGGGATTTTCTGTAGTTATTATAGATAATTAAAATGCTCCAGTAAAATTCCATGATAGCTGTGACAGGCTGGCATGCTAAACCAACACACTGAAAGTGTTGTGACCCATCATAGTTTTGGAGGAGAGTTAAGTGTAAGAAAGAAAGCACTTTTCCTTAGTCTTCAACTCTCAACTTACTGCTCCAGTGACAGTAGTTGTGGCAAAACTGATGGTGAGTCAAGTGATGATACAGACTGTATATCCTTGTGGCAATGCTGAATATTATAGGAATGAGAAATGCAGCACTATTAGAAGAGGACTGCTTCTGCTTCACTTTCTTCAAAATTATTCTTGACAACTGAGTAGTTGTCTAAGGTGTAATTCTTTCCACCCTACTCTCGCCTGACAAAAAAAGAGAAAAAATTACAAAAAATTATTTGTACAAAGTTCCTCAGTCCCCTGAATCAGCTGACAGTAGTGTCTTTTCATTTGTCTCAAAAACAAATTTCTGCTCTACTACCTCATGCATGCTCCGTTACCACAGGGCTTGGACTCAGAAGAATATCCCATTAATTTTGGAAAAAAATGTTTCTTAAGAGAACACTTGCAATTGAAGACCTAAATTTGATCCCTCACTCCTCAGTCTGGGGTACCATAAGAAGGTATTTATAACAGTCTGCGAGCGCAGAGACTGTAACAGTTTGCTCAGAACATCACTTGAAGGAGGAGTTGTTCTTGTTTCTCCAACAGAAAGTTTGAGAAAGGGATAAAGATGGGAGTACTCTAAAGAGAAACCATATATATTCAATTAAGGTAGATGGGAAAGAGTAAGGGGAATTGGACAGTAATGCGGTGGCTTACACCAAACTGGTATTGTAACATTTTTATTTGCTTTCTGCTTCTGTCCTTAATTGGTTCCTTCTGTAGTGCCAGCAGCAGCCCTCCAGAGTACACAGTCAGATGACAGTCATGTCATGTTGATCCTGTGACAGATGTTTACTGATTTATCCTTAGGAAGGATTTGGTTTCCAGGTTTTCTCAGGCATAAGCAAAAGACATAATCTAAGAGGGTTTTATTTCATTCATAACTTTGTCCTTTCATGCTAAGGTAGCTATTTATTTTTAAAAAAAATGTTTATATCCAAGTTGAATTATTTTAGCAAAAGAATTAAAATAAGAAAGGACCAAAGTTTAGAAAATGAACCCAATATCCCTGTAAGAAAGAAAAGGTGGCAAAGAAAAAGGCTGGAAAAGCAACAAGCTGAGGCATCACCTCTGAATCGTGAACGTTTTTAAAGGATACATTTGGAGAAGATAGTGACTGAATTTAAAGAAGGTGCTCATAGTAAAATAATGTAAAGTATTTAATTCCTTAAATGCAACTTTGGAAGATTATATGCCTGTTGCAAGAAGTTTCTTTTAAGGAGTTTTCCGTTGGAAACGCTTGATTGAGTCAATTACAAGATGGGATAACTAATACAATTTGATAATTTTGCACATGACAGACAGGATTCCATTCCCGTAGGTCATTTGATTCTCTGCAGGTGGCTCTGTTGGTTTGTGGAATATTATAGTGTGAATTACATGTTACACAAATGAAAGGCTGTTATAATTCTGGATAACATTGTATTTGAGTCTACAAACATCTTTAGGCCTAATGCAAAGATTCCTTTGAATAATTTATCCAGCTAAGTGTCTGTGGTCCCAAACTCCTAATTTAAAAATGTTGATAAATGAAGTATCTCTTTAGCTAATAAATGAAGTATCTCTTTAGTTATCCTTTGTCAGCAACATTCATTTTAATGGAAAGTGAGTTTACAGGGTTACATGATTGAACTACTGAGCCAAGTCAGTGTTGGCAAATGATGGGCTAAATTATTGATGTTACACACTAATGAATTCTGATGAGAAATAAAATACAGACATTACATTTCAAGTGGTTCATAATTATTTTTGTACTTTAAAAGCAATTTTATTCTTTTTCTAAATCATACTGGTTCTATAAAACAAAAACATAGTTAGTGATTATAAGCAAAATTATTGAGTTTGAGGGAAAAATGCTCCTGTAAGTTTTCTTATGCAAGTATAATGTCATTCACACTAGGATTCTGATTTCTTCTTATACTTCTGGGAGAGGATAATTAAATTAAATATCTAAATTTTTAAACTGATGTCTTTAAACAAAATAATCTACTTTGGAACCATAGTTAAGAATTCAGTAGATGAGTTTATAATCTATAATATGTATCAACATGTTTACTAGAGATGTTCTGAGCTACCATAATTAATTCAGGTGACGACACACACAGAAGAGCTGCCAAAAAGGAGCTTTCAACATGTAAACAGTTTATCATTAAACCTATGTTTTGATATATGTCTAAAATGGGTAGAAGGAGGTTACTAAACTTCAAATAGCCCAAAGTGATGTTGCAAGGTTGAAACATTAATTTAAAATGTCATTTCTCTGAGCCTTTACTCACTGTACTGGATAAAGAAATTTATTCTTTAGTTTTTACTTATAAAACCAGAGCTAAGCATTTGCTCATTTGGAAACAGAATAATTTCATAAATCCTATTCTTAATCTCATCTTCCTAAAAATGGGCTTTATTTAACTTTTGTTAATTATTCACTGAAGGTTTCTGTCAATTGCTGGAGAAGCAAAACTATGAAGTGTCATTTCATTTTCTTTTTGACACATGACAACTGAATAACCATCTTACTTGTCAGATCATTGCTGAAATTTCCTGTCAATCAAAACAACTAGTGGTGTCTTGAAGGAGCAAGTACATGTAAACTGTTGTGGTTTTAATTGAGAAGGGAATTTTGTGATCCAAACAATTGACCTTTGAGAGGTTGCCGTATTTGGCCAAGGTCTCAAAAGAGAGCTACAGAATCATTGTCATAAACTTCAGTGTTACCTATAATTTAGCCTTAAACTTTTCACAGAACTGTAATAAAATACTTTGAGACATTTTGATTGTTTGTCTGCTTTCCCATATTGTCCCAGATAGTCATAACACACCTACTCAAACCAAAACAGCTAAGCTCTCACGGAAGTTCAAGGTTTCCTATATGGTTTGCTAGGAAGAACTTGAATTAATTATTTCTGGATTTTAAAACACTGGTCTTTAAACCACTTCAACTAATTTTTCTCTAATAGAAAGGACTCCACTAAACTGTAGGTAGGCTGAGAGCATTGTGTATTGTGGAAGTTGCCAAACATTTGCTTTTATAGGATCCATTCTAATTTATTTTTAATTTATTACAATATATCAAAAACTTAGGCATTGAGCTCAATGGCTTGATTTCTTTGGTAAGTTTAAAAAATGGCAGGAATGGGTCATATGCTGCTACCAACAAAATTTCAGAACCATGAGGCTCTAAAACACAGTTTGCCCATGATTAGTAAATGTTACCTTGATCTTGGTAGCTCTGAAAACTACATTTTTGCAAACTTGAGCCTGCCGATAGGTAAGGCTTCTTCAGCAGTAGTATCTCAGGACCAATGTGGTTTAAATTGGACCTGGGGGCTTTAGAGTAGAGGTGTCCTGCCTGTGCTTTCATTTTGCCCAGTAGACGCTGGAAGAGGGGGAGGAAACTGCTTCATATGAATGCAACAGAGCAAGAGCCAAAATGCAGTTAGATTTGGAGAAGGCTTATGATTTTGCTACAGAGAAGGAAAGCTGTCAGTGGTCTGTCAGGTGAGGTTAAGACTGGAATTGGCAGGTCTCAGAGGCTGGGAGGTGGAAGTAGGTGACCATTGGTTGAAAAAAAAGATGAAGACTAGGACTTGAGGAACAAGGGAACGGAGGAAAATGGGAATCAACAGGCAGTACCAGAGAGTAAGTCTACAAAAGAAGTTTGAGCGGAGAGCAGAAATGGCTGGGCCAGCAGTCTGGGAATGAGTCAGGTGCGGGAAAGTCTGACAATTGTCTGGGATGAGATGCAGCACAGACACTGAGTTGGAAAAAGCAGACACTATAAGCTGGAAGGATTTTGATTAGACAAAAAGGTTGAGCAGCAAATTATGAATAAGAGGTAGACAGCAGTTGTTATTTACTCCACTAGTTAAAGTGGCAGATAAGTTTATTGGCAGTAACTCTGCTGATGATCAAGGTAAGAGTCAATATAATGGTTTATATTCTTGGAGATTTTAGAGTTTAAAAAAGATCTTACAAGAAAATTGTTAAGAATAAAAAAACAAGGTGCTCAATTAAAAATATTAAGACTACAGTTATTTATATAAACTTAATTTAGTGTATTTTCTGTAAACATTTCAACACAGATTTTAGTTACTTAAGTAAAAAAGTAAATTTATGCTATTTCAAGAAATAGAAATCCAGTTGTCTTCAGTTTCTGGAAAAGCATCAAGCACAACTTTAACATTTTCTGAAAACTTCTCAATTCGCAAGGAAGTGTTTCAGCACATTTTTACTCCACTGAGTCTGAAACCCTGAATCTCTCAACTAGGGAGTCCAGAGAATCTTCCTACTATGCACTAGAGCTTTTAGGTGGCAACCACATTTCTGAACTGTTTGATTTATACCATATTTACTTCATATAATGAAATATTTAAGTGAAGCCACAGAAGAATTGAAACGGTTAAATGTTTCTGTGCACGCCAGGAGATGTTTGTGGTTATATGAGCCTTTGGATATGATGTTTTGAAAAATAAAGAGTTTATGTGAAGCATGAGAAGCTTGGTGTGTTAAGGTATAAGTGGCATAAAAACCTAAATGTAGCTGAGTTGTTCCAAATTATATGTACATTTCACTTCAAAATGGTAAAGGAAATTATGTCAGAATAAAGATATTGGACTTTTGCCATGCGATAAGCAAAATCACAAACCATGAAAATTAGGCAAAAAATCAAGTATGTTCTAATTTCTTCTGTGAGTTTGGCTTATTTTGAGATGACTTTCCATTCTCTCACTGGAAAGGTCACTTTCTTCATGCCGCAACAAAATAAATGGTCATGAACATTTAGTGTGTCTGTTCCATGGCATGGCAGCTGTATTTGCCTCTAAACCTACATGATATATAAACTCAAAGAATTTGGTGAATGCTTGTCAGGGTTACCAGTTCAACCTAGAAAAGTCTAGACAAACATAATTGCTTTAAGAATTCAAATAAATATGAATCCAAAATCCATAAGCATTTGAGAAGAAAACCATATGTTTTTGGGAACTATATAATGGATGCTGATTTCCATGTTTCTTTAGAACTCGATTAACTAAATAACACATTTTTCAACCCATAAGCATTACCTCTAGGAGCAGAAGATGGTCTCAATTCCTCTGCACTGTACAAGATAAATATTTTATAAATGAATAATAAACCCAGCAAATTTTAACTTCAACATTTTAAATGATTACTGTGAAAAAATGTGACTAAACACAAAAGCTTAGAACTAATTAAAAGGTGTGCAGCCATGTCCCCTTAAGAAACATTATCTGTCATCCAACCCCATATGTCTCCAAGACAAGGCAGAAACAGCAAGACTGCTAAACTGAAATCAGCAGGCAAAAAAGACATAACTGAGTGCAATCAGCATAAATGGTGATAACTCAACCTATAACAGAGAAAAATAAAAGAGAAGGCATACAGATTTTGAAGAGCATCAGCCCTGAGGGACACCATAACACACCTGTGTTAATAAGTTAGAGAAAAAAAGATGTACTTAAATTGGCTACCACCTGACAGCTAAGAAGCAAGTTAAGTATGTGTGGTTTACAGAGAGCAAAAGGGTAAACCTGCTTGTAACATGCAGGATTCCAGTTGGTCCTGGCCTCAGTGGAACAGCACTGTCTTTCTTGTAAGGAGGTGAAACAGGGTTTCATGAAAACCACAGATTCTGCAGAGTCAGTAAAATATTTCCTCCATTAAGAATCAGTATCCACTGGGTTGACTGCAGTAGATTCAGCAAAGTTTCAAAGCCTTAGTAAAGAACAGTCACTCCTTTCTTTGGTGACCTCTGCAAAACTGCTCAAACAAAGACAAAACAAAACAGACCAAAACCCTTTTCTAGTGTGAACTGGTGTAGTTCAGTACAATGGAATTTTGAGCTACAACAGCTTTGCTGAAATACTTTAAAGATTTCGGGATAATCAAGCAACTTGAGTTAAACTGCAGAAAAATTATAAATAATCACAGCATTTTGCAGTCAGAGTGACACACTGCATCCATGCTTGGTGCCTTATGTAGCTATTCCTACCTGATGGTAACTGCTACCAACTAAGGAGTTTCCAAACACTAAATTCTGATTATCTATTCTGGTTTGCAAAGGTGCTGATCCATTAAAAATTAAACCAATAATCTTGCGTTTATTAAAATGTTACCTTTGTCATGCCACCATCAGGAAAAGTATGTATGAAATGTTTTAAAGTCACAATAAGAGTAGCAATGATACTATTTGTTTTTGTAGCCTCAACATAATTCTGACATAACTATAGTCAAGATAAATCATCTAAAGGATGGTCTAAATTGAAGAGTGTCAGGATTAAAGCACAGGCACAGTCCCAAATAAAGCTACATCTGCCATCATATATCATTTTTGCAATTAGATAGCTAATTGAACTTACTCAAGAGCCAAGTTATTGAAACTCCAAAACATTACTGGAAAGGCAAAAGTAATGAACATAATAAACACCTTGCCTGTACACTTTTGGGATGAAAGATTTTACATTTTTATAATTTTTTTTAAATGAAAGAGATAACTTTTATTATTTTTTGCTGGATTAAAAATTTATTTCATAATTGTAGAAGAATTTTTGAAGGCTGAAATTCTCCAGCAAACCATAGTATACCAACTGTGCTGACAGTGATGGTAAAATACCTGAAAAGCCCATCTATAATGGAGTACAAAAATCTTTCTTTGACTACCACAATAACAACGAAGTCTCTTTTCAGAGCCATTGTGCATATATGTAAACTTCCCTGAATGAAAAGAACAGAGCAGTGCTCATGCATTTCTAAGACACTTTTAGCGTTATCTCACAAAAAAAAATATCTCTAGATTGTAATCTTTCTCTGCTACTGGTTGCAGTCAGATTGCATTGAAGAAATTTTTATAATTTGAAATGGGTTAGAAAAAAGATAGAGCATCAGAAGATGAAACAATCTTGCTCAAGAAACAGCCCTGCACTTTGCTCTGCAAAACAATGAAATAGATGAAGAGCCAAAAGTGGAAGTATAAATAATTTCTGTCACTGATCTCTGCTCTAACATTTGATTTGATTGCTAATATATTTATTCTTTGCTATTAAGATGGAAGAATATCTAATTCCTATTTTTTACATCACAATTTAAATGCTCAATTTTAAAACTTCCTTTTCTGCCAGAAGTACATTCACAAAACATACAGACATTAAGTAATCAGTTAATTATTCCCAATGCAAATATTAAATATTGAAAAAGATAACTGGCTACAAAGATGGTGATAAAACTCAGGAAAATATATATTTAAAAGTTTGATTGAAATAAAAGATGCCTAATAGAAATTAAAATCACATTTTGTTTTAAGAAAAATCTATTCATGTCACTAAACATTATGAGTGTTGATAAGTAATGATGAAACTCTGGTCAAATCTGTCTTTCAGTTTGAGACAGCTCTTTATTTTCACATCACAATTCTCACAAAACTCTGCTGCTCTCTATAACTGGAGAGTGTTGCTTGTTAAAAAAGCACATGGTAAAAAGGCCAAAACCTCCTCCATTATCTACTTTTAAGTCTCTTTTTGGATCTCACCCAGGTCACGGTTTCTGTAAAATATTAGAAAACACTTAGGCAGCCAATGTACTGTATCTACTGCCTCTCCTAATGCACTCTTCTGTCATTCACCTGCTCCTGCTTATTCTGGTCAAGGTAGCTGCTGGGACACAAGCTCTTGTGAGCAGGAATCACCATTTTGCCACACACTTCTCATTGTGTTCCCATCCTCATGCTTCGATGTAGGGTGGTCACTAGGAACAACGAATTCTGCATATTTCTGGCTGAGAGAAAAGGAAGGGAGAGGAAAGACTGTCGGATTTTATTTTGGAAGTGTGTGTCACTATGTTGAATGTCATCAATATAAGAACTTAATTGACAGAAATTCTTCTGTCAATTGATTGATCAAGATTGATTTGACAATAACAAAGATTTACAAAGACATCAGTTCCACATACAATTAAACCACTGCCAAGACCTCTAAAATATAAAAAGATCACCTCGCAGAAGAGAAATAATCTTCTACACAACTTTGCAATTGCTCTTAGCTGAACTGTTTTCCATTTTAATTTTATTTTTTTCCTTGTTCAATATTTTAGTTGTAAGTTATTATCAGTCAAACCGCATAAAAACATAGCAAGGTTATCAGAATACCTGAAAAGTATTAGAATATCAGAAAAGGGTGTCATGGATAATGAAAGCAGATAGGGAACAGAATGTTTTCAATGTTTTGAACAAGACGTTGTCTTTGGAAGGCCTGAGTTACTCAGATCTGAGTACTGCCAAATGCTGCTGGGAGTTACATGGAATAGCTTAGTCTAGGCCCATTTCTAGATGGTTGAGTTATTCAGGGTGACAAGATTTACAGACACAGGTTCTCAGCGTGAACAGCAGGCATGGAAAAACATATGCTAAGGTGAAGGTTTTCTGCAAAGCTTACTCATTGTCACGTGGACTAGTTGTTGACAGGGGAGTTCAATTGCATATGAGGCTTGCAGTACAGCTATTAAAATATTGCACAACATTAGATTAATGTAGAGATTTGTGTGTGAGGAAACCAACTGCCACCTGTGGCTTCTGCATCACTGCTATTGTTCTTCATGAGCTTTTGAGCTCCGCTTAGGTCATCCTGTTCATCTACTCACTATTGGAGCAATCGAACACAGGAGAGTACAGAAATCATCCCAGATATCCCCCTGCAAAAAAAAAAGAAAAGGAGCTTGTCCAGTTTTTCAAATGCTAAATGAGGAATATGAATGAAAAAAAATGTTTTCACTGGCACAGAGGTCAGTGCAATATTTAGCACATACGACAATCCCAAAATTCCATAGTATTCCATAAAGAGTATTAAAAATAATTGTTAATGTATAAAATCTTATTATATTTTTATATTAATTATTTTTCTTGACTTTCTGATTTTAATATGATTAGAATTTTCTAAATATTTTACCTAAGTAGAACAAATATAGTAGAACACACACTATTCCATAGAACATATGTGGAAATTTGAAATTCTGAAACAAAAATCCTCTTAGTGAAATACTGAAAACAGATCATGATGTTGATGCAATTTAACGGTATTCTAGAACTTATTCATGTTAGATTTTACTTTAATGCATCAGATATTAACTGAAAAGTATAAGTACCTAATACTAAAATGTAATAAAATTGTTTCCGCAATCACACGACAAATCTTGACTGTTACAAATTAGACAACAAAGTTTTCAAGAATATGCTGCGCTACAGCTGCATCAGCAATGTAACTTCTTTTGCAAGGAGTAAGTCTGAAGAAATATTTCACTTAAGTCTTTTAAAAACCCTTCAAAAACGCCATCTGGTTATGGCCATTAACTATGGGAAGAGATTGAAAGGAGTGGCTTTACAGAAATATAAATAAGATATTGTAGCACAAGACAAAAAGACCAAGAACATTCCAGCTCTACTGCATAGTAGTTATTTTCCCTAGTAAATATATTTTTCTGGGGAACAAGACATAAAATGAGAAACCACACATCGTCGGAAATCATTTTTAAATCTCATATCCCTATAATGTTTCTTTTTTACAAATAAGGGAAAATCACCATATAACTGAGTTAGGAAGGTATAATACTTCTAAAAAATAGTCTCCTTCTAAAGAAATTAAATACCAATGCAGTGAAAATGACAACATTGTTTACCACGGAAATAATATTTGCACAAAATAGGACACAATAACATCTTCTAAAACAACTGAGCAGCAATAGCAATGCCACTCTGTGTTTCAAATATTTATATTCAATGTATTTATAATAATCTTATCAAAGGTTTGTGAGAAATAAATCTAATCTCCCCCTCTTTTTTCAATCTATGCATGGTATATGTGCTAACTTACTGAATTCATCCTTCATGCAATTCCAGTTTATTAAAGAGGTTAAAAATTTATAAAACTCTGATGGGATATGGTTTTAATGCTTCATCACACTACCCATCATTTGCTTTTCAATCTAGATCAGAATGATCTTTCCGACTTCCCTGCAATCACCTACCTGCACAGCTAATATTTTCTGAGCGTTCTCCTGAGAGGCTGCCTGGATCCTCGCCAGCCCAGCGTGGCTGGAGAGGCCGCTCCGGCTCCACCACGCCGGCAGTGAGTCCCTGCTCCACCGCCTCAGTAGCGCCTGCAGCTGGGACAGCAACGCCAACAGCCACGCCAACGCCAAAAGCGGCAACGCCAACACCAATGGCCATGGCAACAGCAATGGGGGGGCTGGGGCAGGAGGAAAAGGCAAGAAGGTGGGGGGAGGAAGGAGGGGAAATAAAAAAAAACAGGAAAAAAATTAAATTCCCAAGTCAGAGCAGGAGAGGAAATTAATGGCAGCGTTCAAGAAGAATGATGGAGGGAAATATAGAAAGCAGTCAATAGCCCATTCTGCGCTGTACGGACCTGACAGGAATTTCACAGTCTCTTGGTTTTTCAGCCCACTCATGTGCATTCATCAGAAACCAGTCACATCTGGCTGCCAGGATGGGGGGTTAATTTTCTCTAAATGCCTCAGCAGTTTTGTTCTAGCTGAGGCAAACTCTGTGACTGCAAAGCTGATGAGTAAAATATTTCTACTTCACCCAGTTTAACTCAAAACCGATAGCCTCGGGACATATTGAACCTTTCTTAAAAAAATAATCTTTTGAAGCTTTTTAAATGGCACATCAGGTCAGGCCAAAGTTTAAAATGCAAGTTTAAGACTTTGATGGACACAAGGGCTTTTTTTTCCCTGTATAAAGCTTATCATAGCTTGGCAATGTGTGCTTTAGTGCATGACAAAACTAAAGAGAATTAACTTAGCCATCAACTGCTCAGGGAGAACAATAACAGGAAAGAAATTTCCATATAGAAGTTCCTATTAATCTACCCGGCTATAACCACATGACAAGAAAGCATCTAACAGCACTAAATTGCATCAAATGTGGTAGCTGAGAGTGACACTACTTAAAAAAAGGATTTTTATATATCACAGAAAAGATAACATTTATCCTAGAAATTGCATTCACTGCAAAGGATCCTAACTGAAATTATTCCAAGTGGGAGCACTTACCTGATAGGCTTTTGCTGTTTGCTAACAGTAATTATTGTTACAATCCATGGTTAAGAATAATATCAGTTTTTCCTTAATCTACAAGTATTTGGAACTCATAAACACAGTGTGGCAGGTCTTGATCTAGAAGGAAGCTGTTTAAAGAGATCTGAAAATATACCAACACCGAATGTTTTTGAAAAGACCGATGTTTTTTGATAAATTCTGCAAATACTGCTGCATACTTTAGTCTAGTTGTAATGTAGAAAATGGAAATTTAAAACACCTAATTCATTGCTAAGTGGAAATATACGGGTTTGTGTTTCATCAAGTTAATTATTTCGATAAATTCTATAGCTATTGTTAGCATGAAGCCTTCAAGAGTATGGCTGTCACCCAGATTAACACAATGGATTGTACCATTCCTTCGGAAATATTACATTTCATTAAGGTCAATGCCACAGGTCAATAATTGGATCAGTTATAAAGAAGCTTTTACATGATAAGATATGACTGCTCTTTAGGAGCAAGCGCAGTGTACCAGGTGAAAAATACACTTTTTCAAGAGAATGTAGATTATAGTAATATCAAGTGAGCTATTACAGCCTAGAGAATAATTAATGCACATTTTCAAAATTAATGGCCTGATTTTCGGAAATACTGAGTTTCCACAAGTCCCATTAGATTCCATGGAAGCTGTGAGTATGCTGCATCTTTGTAAATGAGTC
The DNA here is from genome assembly GCF_025592945.1 of Manacus candei. Classification (NCBI taxonomy): domain Eukaryota; kingdom Metazoa; phylum Chordata; class Aves; order Passeriformes; family Pipridae; genus Manacus; species Manacus candei. The sequence goes on from NW_026138056.1 coordinate 14,739,021, forward strand.
TGTAAAATATTAAAACAGGTCTTTGTACATAATATTTTGTGTTCTGTCAATGTATATTAGAAATAACATGAGGAAAGGTAGAAAAACTCAATGGAAAAATAGAAAATTATCAACTCAAATATTATGTTTTGCAGTGTGAAGAACCTTTTCTAAGTACCAGAGCTCCTTTCCTCCTATTTTAATAATTATTTTGTTTCCTGAAATCTGTCTTTTTCTGCTTGCCTTCTGTTAATTCAACTCTTTTCAAATATCACTTTTTTGATACCATTCTGGGGTCTGAAAAAGAATGCAGGTGAAAGAAGGGTAAAGCATACCAACCCAGGACATTTTAGTAAAACAACCTGCTTCAGCCCTAGAAAAACAAGTAGAAAACAATTTTTGGATTATCAAAACACCGTTTTTTGTAAAAAGCTAAAATAATTGCCAGCTATGTTGTTGTGATAAGGAAAATGGTGTCTGGGGGAACATATGAAAGCATTTACCAGTGAACAGTGAAAGGGATTGGTGGTTATTCAGCTGAGTGGCTATCCAGTTTCTCGTCTTGAGAGAATCAAAGACATTCAAAAGTTTTGAGATTTGGCTGATTGAAAATTGCCATATTTATTGAGAAACTAGCAGTTTATAATGGTTGGTGTCCAGTACAGTCTTTGCTAATGTTTCTCATTTCAAAATTACAAGTTCACGAAAGCTGATACTGTTGTAAGTACCACATTTCAAAATGTATCTCATATTGCGAAAACACTTTATTGTGCCTAACATAATGAAGTCTAAACCACACATTTATTATCTTTACAATGTTAATTGCAATATAAATAACATTTATGCATACAGTCAGAAATACAGGTCTATGAGAAAGTAAAAACTTGATCAAATAATGTTGCCTGCAATCTTAGAATAAAATGATGAGCACACTAACATAGGAGAGACCAAGCAAATCCCTGAGTCAACAGCAGACCCTTGGCTGAGGCAATGATTTAAAAAAAAAAAAAATCACAAGTGATGTTTAGCCCAAAAAGCAGTTTTCATAGGCTTTGCCATGATGTCCCTGTCTCTACAGACACCCATACTGATCCGGTAGATCCTCTTTGCAGTCATATAACAGACTTTTATTAGCTTTATTAGACAGTTATTAGCTCTTCCTTATCTTTTACATTTTTTTGTCAGCTGTAGAGACTTAAGGCATGGCATGTATGAGTTAAACATATGGTATTGTTGCTATCTCCTTTTTTTCCAGTGCTTTTTTTTTCACCGTTTGAGAAACAAGTTGTTTCCTAAATATTTTGAACACATCAAGCCAAATGCTGGCAGAGAAGGTAACAGCACCCATCTCCAGTGTAGGAATATGAACAGCAGACACGTATTTATATGAGATTTACTTTGGTTTTGATGTTTACCTTGCTGTGGGAGCAGGACTGAAGGAAAAAGGAAATCGAAAGACAAGCAAGCTCTAGATTTTGGGGATTCAAAAGGAAAGGAAACCCCGGGATTCTTGTTTCTGTTGTCCTTGAATCTGCTTTGGCTGCAGCTGATACAGGCTGATGGTAGCGGACAATTTTTGCAGCAAGTATCTTGTCCTAGTCCTCATCCTGCAAACACAGAAGCAGTGAATAAATGGCTTTGCTGGGGAGACACCTTTGGAAGTTGCTGGGGAGGACCAGTGATGTTCTCAAGGGGTTGCCCTCACCATTCTTCTGCTTTGGGGCTTCACTGTCATTTCCCTTGCGTTATGACTCCCCTCTGCGACTCACAGCAGAAGGGGAACATATGTGACTCCGTGGTCATTTAATACCTCCTTTATATGTGGCATCAATATATATCATCAATAATATCAGCAGAAATTTGGGAAAAGGAGGTGTGAACTAGCTGGCATTGTTATCTTACAAGAAAGGAACCTTATGATTCGGGGTACCTTATTCTGTTCTCAACTTTAAGTTTTTTGTTATGATACATCTAGATACTTCATTCAATTCATGCCCGACTTGCAGTAATATGATTGAAATCAAGCTAATATCTTAATCTGTAATTTCTTATTTGAGGGATCAAACTGGATTAAAAAACATGATACTATTTGAAACTGAGACTCATTCATTATTCCAGCAGCATTGTTTCTAGGCCCTCATTAATTGATTCTATCACTATATTTGGATTCCCTATACTGCAAAAAAAGTTAAACTGAAAGAAAATGCCACATAGTAAGAAGTAACTGCATCTTATTTAGATCAGAACACTTTTTACTTTTGTTGTCTGGCAGTTCATAAGAACCCAAAATTTTCCCCTGCTATCTTTTATTAGAGTCTAGCTGCATCAGGCTAGACCAACACGGATTGCAGACATATTTCACAATGAACCCAAAACTAGGGTCGTTTACTTGTTTAAATGTCAAATGGTATGTGGCCCCATTAAGAACACAAAGTGAACAGCATCTGGAACTCAGTCCTGATGCTTTTTCTCTGTCAATAACATACTACTTGAACTACTTCTATTGCCAGTTTTAGTCAGCATCATACTAGCATCATACTGGGTTATGATAGAAACCTAATTCCCTTCTTAGCTGTCTTTAAATTGTGAGATCCAATTGATCTCAATACAACTGTTCCTCCTTTACACCTGAGAACGCAAAGACCCTCTATGAATGTTATTTTTTTAAACAAAATTATAATTACTCATAATCACAGAATATGCTGAGTTGGAAGGACCCACAAGGATCATTGAATCCAACTCCTGGCCCTGCACAGGACCATCACCAAGAGTCACACCATGTGCCTGAGAGTATTGTCCAAACACTTCTTGAGAACTCTGTCAGGCTTGGTGCTGTGACCACTTCCCTGGGGAACCTGTTGCAGTGCCCAATCACCCTCTGGGTAAAGAACCTTCTTCTAATATCCAACCTAAACCTGCCCTGACACAACTTCAGGTCATTTCCTCACGTCCTGTCATTGGTCACCACAGAGAAGAGATCAGTGCTTGGCCCTCCTCTCCCCGTCATGTGTTCTGCATTTAGAGTACATACTTACATCTAAAGTGTCTGGTCCGTTAAAATTGCAAGATTCTCGATCACATAGAAGATAATAGATATTAATATAGGCAAAATTATTGTTCTGGTTGTCTCAAAAGAAGATTCTCTTTAAATTTTTTCAAACTTTAAGTATTAGATCTAAAAATGTACATGGTAGGTGTTTGCCTTAGGCTGATTTTTTTTGGATAGCCCAGTCGGTTTGCTTTTTTTCTCAGGTATTCTGGGCAAAATACATTATTCTGTTCCTGTTACCAAATTATACTGGTATTTCCTTTACTAGATGAAGTATGCAAAGAGAACTCACATTTCAAAGGGGACAGTATTTTTGTATGTGATATGACTTTTTCATAAAAATATTCTGGTGAAAACTGTAAGTCTTTGGAAAACTATTGACTGCATAGCCATTAGTAAACGTTTCCATTTTTATCAACCAATTTTTTTTTTTAAATATTGTCCTCTCTAAACTTTCTTGACCCTCTCAGTGGTCCTATAGTAAGAGTGAGTAAGAATGCTTATCACTATAGAACACTACCATATACATAAATCATCTTCACAAAGTGGTTTGGCATACATAAGATCAGGAATACAGTTGATTTTTGAAAGTTGATTTTTCTCTATAATGTCTCTTTTTTCGATTCAGGATGAAATTCATCACTGACAGCAACATGTCTATCTGTGTACCACCATGAATATCCATCTATGGGTGCTCAGCAAACACAGAGAAACAAGTCTTTGTAAAAACTGGACAGTTTATTTGGATCAAACTGTGAAGTCTGTGTTAAGGATGCCAACTTGTGATTAAGAAATTCAATTGTTAATGAAACTGATGTAGTTCTAACTGTCAGAGTCTTATCCAGGCTTTCCTATGCTAGGATACAGTAACATCAAACAAGAAGATTCAAACCTAGACCATAAAATGGAATATCATTTGCCAGCACAATAATATTTTACCAGAAAAAAAATCATTTTGTGAGTTTTCTTTCAAGTACCAATGGAAATTTCCTTTACCTTTCCTGAAGTTTCCTTCAGAAATAGCCTGAAAAGTAGGAAGCAAACTCAGCCACGTGGCTCAAGGAATGGGAATTTCTCTGATTACAGAGACCTTGAGACATAACTGCTCTGAAGAAAGGGTGATTCCATACTGAAAAAAATCCAAGCAAATGCAAATTGAAACATTTAAAAGAACGAGTAGCTGAAGATGATGTTGCAGCTACAGTAAGTACATAGAGATATTTACCAAGTGATTACAACCATTTTTGGATATTAAAATGAAGAAATGGACTAAGCAACAGCAAGAATGGAAAAATATACGTAGCTGAGGCAGATGAGAGAAACAGATGGGCAGAGCATTTCCAAGAAGTCTCACTAGACTCAGCCCACCATCAATACCATATTTTGATGAAATATTATGAACCTGAGCCATTTAACATTAACAATGACCAACTGAGACATCAGCAATACACATAGAAATCCAGGCTCTAAAAAATGTTTTCCCATCCCTCCTGCAAGAGAAATCATTTGCAATGGACTGTCATGCAGAATGTAAGACGACATTGAGCAGAAATCTTAGTAAACAATAGGTTGGATTCAGCTCAGGTGAACATGAATGAGCTAGAGATAGTCATAGTAAGTATTGCCATAAAATAATACATCATCAGTTCTCAAAAACACTTGGAAAGCTTATGTACATCTGTAGTCATATACCATGCAGGAATCAGGTTCTCTCTGAAGAAGGCATAGACTGGAAGACAAAGCATGCTTTAATATCAAGGCTCTTGAATGAAATCCTGCATATCTTGAATGAAACCCTGATATCTCTGACCCACTGTATCCCTGGCATGTTAACCAAATAATTTAAATTCAGCTTTCCAAATCTAACTGGGAATTTTGGGCTTTGGTTTTGTAGGTTTTTTTGGGTTTCAGTTTCAGGTTTTGTAGGGGTTTTTTTGCTTGGTTGGTTGGAGTTTTTAGGGGTTTTTGTTTGGTTTTGGCTTTTGGTTTTTATTTAATCTGATTTAAATCTTTGATTTCTAGAGCTGATAAGCAATGACAGATTCAACCAAAGGCAGTAGAGAGACTTGAAATCATAGTGTGCCATGAAGAAGGGTGTGTTGCTGACAATAATATATCCAGGTATAGATCTTTAGGCATCTGATTGCTATGTTAAGCAGCTAAACCCATAGTTATTTTATGGTATTGACAGTACAGGAAACTAAGATTATTTCACTGAATTGTTTTATTAAAACACAACTCTTTTACATTCAGGGACTACAACTCTTTCACCACTCTTGACTGACACATATAACTGATCTTCTGGATTAAACATAAAATTCTGTCATTTTGTAGTAGTTCCTCTTGAGACATCAGTTTATTACAAGGTGTAGCAGACCAAAATGCAACCAAAAGAACAAGCTTTAACTACTAGTCACTTCTACGAGTAGTAGCCTACTATGATTTTCAGACCTGAGCAGACTACTGGTACATATTGAACAGAGACTAATATGTCACTTCTAAATCTACACTTTCTCTGTTTTCAGTGATGTTAATCTTATATCAAAGGATCCAATGTGTGTGTCATATTAATTCAACAGTGCACTGTGAATGCTAAGTTCTATGTAAATGATATAAGCCTTATCAGTTCCATTCATTGTTACAACTCAAACAACAGCAATTACAACAACTCTACAGATTTTGGCACTGTGAGAGTGGCAGATTTATTAGCAAAATCCAGTTAATATTTATCTTTTTATACTATTCAACTACCAAGTTACACCTGTACAATATACAAAGCTCCTAGGTAATGAGATATTTCTTTATTGTCAAATCTGCTCCACAGACTGCTAGTAAAGATTACATAGCTCATTTAAATAAAGCTCTTTTGTCAACAGACTGGATATACTTTAAAAATGAGTAAAAGCCTCATGTAAAAAGCAAATCTCAGCTGATGTGCAAGTATACACAAAAAGATGTACTTGTTTTTTTGACCTTATTCCAGTCGTTAATGCTTTAGTAAGCAGATTAGCAGTATTAAATTTTAAAAAAAGAAAACTGTATTTCAAGATCCAGCGAAAAACAAACTAAGAAAAGCCTGAAAAATCAATCTTCTACTAAAAATATTGGTGAATGCAGACAAAAATATTGGCTAATACAGGAAGAAAAAAAAGAAAGTGATATTATGATTTTTAACTGCTGTCAGGAAAAACTGAGGAAAATAGACAATACAGTAAGATCAGGGTATCTTTCAGCTTATTGTGGCTACTCACTGAAATCTGAAAATTAAAAATGTGCTTTCTATGTAAGGTTTCTGAAAATATAGCCTAGAGTTTGATACTGAGTAGATTCAAAATATGTGTGATATTATTCTCTCTTCAAAGATTTCTATCCTTGCTCTTTCTACTGCTATAGAAGGAAAATAATATCTGTACTTATCCTCTCTTTGTATCATTTAGTAACACTTAGAATCAAATGCTGTTATTTCATCCCCAGAAGCCTGAAGCAACGAATGGAAACATCTTGAAAGGTGCAGATAATTGCACCGACCCCAAACCAAAGGCTTAATTTTTTTTTTTACCTCCAAAGCTCTGATCTGCAGAAGCCTACAACTTTTTCCAGCTTTTGTTTGGTATTTGCAAAAGGCCGTTAGAGGAACACGTCAGACAGCACAAGCTGAAGTGTCAAAACCCTGCAAGTAAACAAGATCACTCCAAAGAAATTTCTGACCTGGCCATTAATTTCTCCTGTTAAAGCAGCCGTAATCCCTAGTCATTCCTTTTACAGATTGTGCTGCTTACTCTGCAGAAATTGCACAATAAAATACCATATCTCATCCTCTGTCCCCTCCTAAAGGATTTCCGGAGTATAATTGTTAACACATTTTTGAAAAAATAAACTAGTGCTCTTTTAGCACTTGGTGCTGTTGACAGGTTTTTTTCAGGAGTTTATAATCTTAAGCATAAAACTAATAAACTAACATTAATAGGAATACGTTATACTACTTTCCCCAACAATTTAATGATGAGGTCTAAGATCAGCTTCGTCTTTGTGAAGGGTGAATTCATGCTTCTTTGCTACCTTTGAAATACACTAAGATTAATTACCATTTAATTATTACGTCATCTGTAGATCTAGCAGAATAGAGAGAGCACCCTGCTTGTCTTTACAAATCATAAAATATTATGATGATAAACATTTATATTCAGCTATTGCTTCCAATTCATATAAAGTACCTCCTGATTATTGCAGACCAATAAAATGAAATTCAAAAGATGACATTTTATCTTTTTCTAGATGAAACATACATTTATCAGTTATGCCCTATAACTTAATGGAAATTCAAAGATCATAGATCAAGCCCATCTTGCACTCTAGTCAAAAGCAAGCCTATCATGACCAAAGTACACAATTTCCTTCGTGTTTCTGGGCCTTTGGCACATGGCCATGATGTTAGTCACCAACCCATCCCTAGGTTTTGTGCAGCATGACTGTGCATTACAAACACCCTGGCCATATGACCGGCAACTCTGTGGTTGCACGTGCCCCTAGATGCTTGGCTGAATCCCCATGAGGACCCCTTTATCCATGAAAGAAAATTGATTTTTGGTTAACCATTGCAGGAATGACATGGCCCTCAGCATCACAGGTTTTGCACAGGGATGTCCCACGTGGGTTTTGCGCAATACACCACTCAGCCCGCGAAAGCAGCCCAGGGGCTGGATATTCTACAGGGCCAACTTGAGCATGGAGGGGTAAGTGTGCTTCCTGGAAAGCAATGAATCAATCGGAAGAACAGCTGGCCAATTAAGATGTGCATAACTTCTTGCCAGATGTTACCTTTGTGCTGATGACTGACTGCATCTTAGAGAAGCACATTGTTTCTCAACCCCTGGGGCTACTTTCATATTGTTAAATAAACAGAGCTAGGAACCACTCTGTGGCAGTAAGGCTAAGTGGTGTGAGCTGGTTTTGTCTGCACTCTGTAGTCCACTGTTGCTTCTTAGCCTTGTGTGATGACTTCACTGCCCTAAGACACATACAGCATTTTAGGGGGAGGAGGGGTTAATGTCTGAATGACTGAATTAATGTTAAGGTTGCGCTTCGGTCTATGAAGACAAAACACAGTGTAGGCATGGCATACCTTTGGGTATGGCAAAGCCTCTTGGAATAGTGTAAGAATACTGTATTGTGTTGAGAAAACTAAAGCTGATGCTGTCCTGTTCACAATCCCTGCTTGAAGCAGTGCCTGGTGAATGTTATATCTCAGATTTTGATAGTCCTTCTCTTGGAAAGTGCTAACTAGCACAAGTCACCATGAGGTGCCATGGTACCATAAATATACAGTATAAAGTAGCACAGAGCAGGTCAAGCTAGATCCCTAACCCTATTTTATTTTGCAGAACTTGATGTAGTCTTCATGGTCAACAGTACACTGATCTTCCTTTTGAAAGTGTCTTGGAAGAAGCCAGATGAACACATGCTCTTCATAAACAATAAGCACTGAATTCATAAATAATAAGAATTCATGGGTTGGAAGGGATTAGGAAGGGATTGTGAAGGTTGGAAAGGGTCTAGCTTCAACAAGTAGGGGAAGATAGGCAAAATATGTGTGGCTACCAGGTATCACAGTAGGTCAGATTGAGACCTATACTGTGAAGGGAAAAAGGGATATTTTGAGAGTCGTAAACTGAAGTCTTTAAGTGATCAGCTAATTTGAATTTGACATCCTTAGTCTAACCAAACATCATTTTCCTCTTATACTAGCACCAGAGATTAGATTCGATAAATCTTATGAAAATTCTTTATCCTAGTCATTCCTTTCCTGACTTCAGCTCTAGTTCTGATTTACATCTTTAGGCTAAGCAGTTGTTTTCCTTCTTGTTTGACCCAGAGGTAAGCATAAAGTGAAAGAACACCGTTTCTTCCTTACTAAACATAAGCATCTTTTGAGGTTTACAAAGGCTCAGATTCCAATATGCACCACATCTACACATCAGCTTCTCGCTACAATCATTTATTCTGTATGACTCTTGATAGTATTCCCACCGAGACCTCTAAAGAGTTACTTAATTCCCTCATCTGAGAACATAGCACTCAAACAGGCAGTCCTGTATTTTCCCACCCCATTATCTGCCTGTCTTCAAAAAGGATGGACATTGTATTGCAAAAATTAGTATTACAAGGAATGCAGAAATTAAAAGGGTGTTCATAGAATATAGTTTACAATTAGTTAGATACTTAGCTTCAGTCTGCCATAATATGTATTATATTAACTAGCCTTTAAGATAATTGGAATAAAGTCTTTCAGGCCTTGCCAGAACCCTTTGTCCTCAGAAGGGCTTAGGGCGTTCAGCCACATTTCTGCAGGAAGCAAAATTTGACCAGAAGGAAAAGGCTAAATGAAGTCACACACTGTCAGTAATTAAATCCCTCAGTAGGTACTATAAGTCATTCATACAGAAGTATCACATTATACGGTACTATAAGCTGTTAATACAAAAGTATCACATTCTAGGAAACACCATAGGTGTAATGTAGACTCAGACAATGTGATGTAGGTTACAATCTAATGTAAAGAAGTTTGGATGGTATTTCGAAAACACTGATTTATTCTACAACCTTCTTCCAGTTCTGAAAAGAAGGAATATTAAGGAGAAGAAGAAGAAAAATGAAGAAAGATGAAGAAAATTAAGAAGAAGATAAATGAAGAAAGATGAAGAAAATTAAGGACAAGAATCAGAAGAATGAGAAATAAGAAAGTATATGTCTGAGAAGGCAGGAATTAGAATTCTTCACCTTGCATGTCTGTTTCAATCTACAATATTCTCACCTCAATATCTCATTAAAAAAAATCCCAAAAATATGGAAAAAATAGTGTTAGAAAAAATGCTATTGGAAAAACTCCCAAATACATTCATTGCTTTTAACTTTTTAAAGTGTTTGAGCATGTAATTGCAGCCAGAGAAGGGTGAGAATATATGAGAGGAACAACTCTGCAGACACCTAGGTCAGTGAAGAAGTAGGGGGAGGAAGTGCTCCCAGCACTGGAGCTGAGATTCCCCTGCAGCTCATGGTGAAGATCATGGTGAGGCAGCTGCCCCCCTGCTGCCCATGGAGGACCACCGGGGTGCAAAGATTCACCTGCAGCCCATGGAGGAGACCCACACCAGAGCGGATGGATGCCTGAGAGGAGGCTGTGAACCTGTGGGAAGCCCGTGCTGGAGCAGACTCCTGCTGGGATCTGCAGACCTGTGGAGAAAGGAACCAGTGCTCCCGGTACATTTCTTGGTAGGACTTGTGACCCTGTGGGGGTACACCCCGTGGAAAAAGTTACCCACATTGGAGCAGTGTGTGGAGAACTGTTGCCCATGGGAAGGACTCACGCTGGAGAAGTTCATGAAGGGCTGTCTGCTGTGGGAGAGACTCCATGCTGCAGCAGGGGAAGGACTCTTCCCCATGAGCAGTGGCAGGAACACCATGTGATGCACTGACTCATAACCCCGATTTTCTGTCTCCCTGTGCCACTGAGGAGGGGGAGGGGCTGGGAAGGAGGGAGGGGTGGGGGAAAGTGTTTTTACTTCTTATTATCCTGCTCTAATTTTGTTAGTAATAAGATCAGTCAATATCCCCAAGTTCAGTCTACGATAGTAATTGGTGAGTAATCTGTCCTGTGTTCATCTCAACTCATGAACCTCTTGCTGTATTTTTCTCCTCTAACTAGTTGTGGAGGTGAGAGACAGACCAGCTTTGGTGGGTACCACCAGTCCAACCAGGGTCAACTCACCACACATGTACTTTGAATAGGGCAGAATATTCTAAGTATCAATGAAATAAAGCAAGACTGTGTATGCAAACAAGCCGACTTTTTTTTTCAACAGACTGCCACAGATAACAGACAGATTCAAATAGACATGGGCCACACAAGCTAATAATGATAGACTGTGCTGTTAACTAACGCTGAGTAAACTGCAACAGTGTAGGTTCCACAGTGCTGTAGCTATAAACAAGGAGAGACTAATTTCTGCACTCCTATATTTCATTATTTTCTCTTTATTTAATCTTTTCGTTGCTCAAAATGTCCTTTAACAGTTATCCATGCTTTTACTTCTTTTCTCTTACTCAAGATGAATTCTGTTGTTTCCAAGTGTGTACCATATTTCTCTCACTTTTCCTCCTCAACAGTGTCCAGAGATTGGAAACCACCAATTAGATTGTAGTTCCATTGTAAATTATTTATTATATTTCATAATGACAAAGCAGCACTTGATGTTGCAGTAAGATGAGATCCCTGGTATAGTCCCTCATAAAAACTTCAATCAAGAATCATACTCTCCTTGTCACTTATAAATTAAATGCAAAAACTAGATAAATCTTCATTTCCTGATACATTAGGAAGTTTCCAGTTGCTTCATGTGTTTCTTAAGGAAAAGAAATATTGGTTGTTGGTGTTTCTGCTTCCTGGAAGTACCAGTTGTAAGATTCACCTGCTAATTTTTCATCTTCAGGCTATCAGTGCTACGTGGCACCCTTTCATCCCCTCATCTGGAGGACCCGTAGAGACATAACATATTTTCCTCCCTGTCAGCATGCAGCAATTTCCAGCACAGTGAAATTCAGGGCCCTCATACAGCTGATATGAGTGTGGGTCTTGGCCTATTGCTGCATGGGGAAATAGCCAGGATGTGCACCCCACATCAGAACTGGGTGTGCTCTAGCTCCAGAGCCCAGAAAAAGCCTGAAACAACCACAGCTGAACCTTCTATTTCACACCCTTTCAGAGAAAAGCCCCATAATGGCATCAAAGACAAGAGCCACATTTTCTACTTACGAGGAAAGTAAAAACAATGTCAGTAGAATTAGCAGCAATTTAAGTCAAATATGCTCAGCATCTGCAATGGCCCCTAGGATTTGTCATTTTTACATTGCAGTAAGGAAACTGGAAGTCCTAGGAGGCAAGGCTCTAGCCCAGATATATCCATGCCTCATCCCTGAGCACCCCAATGGGGAGCCTATTAACACTGGTAAGGTTGACTGCCCTGAAATTGCAGACTTTTAAAACACCGACATTCTTGACCTCAGTGGCACAAGGCCTTAGACCTGTGCCCCAGATTTTGGGCAACACCTCAGGACCTCTGGGTGTCAAGCATCTGTCTCTGCTGTAAGGCACCAGAGTCCCTGATGCAGAACTGAGACCACAATCTCTATTTTGGGGGTCCACACAGGCACAGTCATGCTGCCTAGGCCTCTGGCAGCCTGTCTGGAGAAACTGTGCTGGAGGCACAGACCCCAGCCTAGTAAGACCCCTGGCATCTCTTTCCAGCTCCAAGCAGGGTAGCACTGTAAACTTAGTTTCTATTGCTGAGAAATTAATTGAACACAAGACATTAAATAGTCACCTCATTCTTTGTTTCAATAACACTGCTGACAGATTGTCGCTTATTTGCCACTATCACTTAGTGTGTTTCTTAAAATAATTTTAGATATTATTTGATCAAAAGGGCTTTATATATGCCCATATCAGCCTTCAATATACACATATTATATTTAGAAGGCAAATATGTTAAATAAAAAGCATTGAAACAAACAGACCTGATAAAAATGGTTGAACACTTCTTTCAAAGATGTATATATTTAATGGGCTCTAGCTCAAAACTGGTGTCTATGTTCATTTTTCTTCTTAGCAAGGATTATGAATGTATAGTCATCCCTTCCCAACTCATGGAAAATTCTCCAGAATTGATGAACATTCAAGGGTGTATGAAAATAAAGAAGTCATTACTAGCTTCAGACTGATTTTCACTATGTTTGTCAAGAACTTTGGGCTTCATAACACTTCTTTGAAATGTGGTTTGTATAAACCCTTTCAAAGAGCAGATTTCCTAGATAAAAGCTGACAGCAGTAATAAACAGAACAGAAAACACATCTTTGGTTAAACTATTTTAATGAGGAAGCACTTAAACCATTAATGAACTGAGTCAGTGACTTTAGTAACCATGAGTTAGCTGGCAGGTTCCACCTACCTAGATTTCCAACATTCTTAACAGCCACAATTACACAAATATATTCAGTATTTTGTTCCTGATTACCAGATAAATGAAAGATGCAAAAAGGAATCTAGTTAATGCCTTTATAATCACACACAATTACCTTAAAAGGATAATAAAGAGGAAAGAGAAATGTTCATAAGTTAGGAAATGCCAGACCTACAGTTGCTTTTGCAATGTTAATTTAAGACCCTATGCATTATGACACAGTCTTATTTATATGGTTCATAGTTCTTTTCCTATCTCTTTCAAAGCAATGGGTGGACTCACATTGTGAACAGATCAACATGTACAGTGGAACAGAATATTCCTGGGGGAGAATATTTCTGCAGTGTGCAACAATATTCCATGTGAGACAGAAGTAAAAGAGGGTGAAACACCACCCCAAAAGAAGAAACGCCATTTGGGTTTGAGTCCAAGGAGCTCTCTTGGTGTCCTTATTTTTTTAGCCTTTTTTAATGTATCAAGTACCTGAAAAGCGATGCTGTCAGTCTTTTTTGCATTAATAGTACTGAAAAATGGAAAGTATAAGTGTCAGAAGCTGAATTTTCTGGGTTTGGTGATCTTTTTATCCCTACTTCTATGTCTGTTTTTCTTCTACTTTCTAAGACACAGGTTCAGCTTCTAATAGTAGAAGTAAGAATAACTATAGCTCATTTTAATCAATTTTCTCTTTCTGCAAAGAGGAAAAGAAAACAAAAACCTACACACACTATATATATCTTGCTTTCTTTTAGAAGAAAATTTGGGCACAGAAGGCAAGAGAGAAACACTGTGCTTCAAAATCTTCCCAGTTTGGAAAATCAGGAGAGTAGGACTGCAGGGCACACAGCATAACAGCTAGCACAGACAAAGTTACCAAATCCTAGATGATAAAATTGGTAATTCTCTTTCAAATTAAACACTAAGTTGTGTAGCATGCCAACTCTTTTTTACTCCTCTAATGCAAAATAAAGAAGCACTTGTTTGGATACTTTACACTACTCCAGAATTTTGTAAACCAATAAAGAGTATATAAATAAATTTACCTTTTCAAGTTGATTGTTTTTTTAAATCAACACATAAAACTAGACTGAGATTACTTTTCTTTAGAATATCTCTAAGTATTTCATTCAGAAGTTTTAAAGGTCCCTTAACTGTGACCCTTTCTGAGGTCAATCATAGGTGCTATATAGAATAAAATATTACTATTTCTTTTTCTATTACCTGAAAAATACACATAAAATAAATCCACCATAAGTTCAAATCAAGAAGAAAATTACATGTTCAGTGCCAAAACTACCTCATCTAATGTAACCACTTCAGTATAAATACAAAGGTCTTATCTTGAATGGAGGCTAGACAACAGAAGATAAAACATTTGCCTTCAAAGTCTATATCTATTATGATATAGATAGCAAAGAAATGCAGGAATTTACACTACATGATGAAAACTCAAATAAGAGCAATGCTTTAAATTTGGTCAATAGTCTAGGAAAGGCAGGTTTTGGCAACTACACAATTAGAAAAAGGTTGATAATTAAAATCTGCACGTTGTTGGACATAGAAAGGTTTGTAATACAGAACTCACTGAAATACAGTCACCAGAAATGTAGAAGAAGTATTTAATTATATCATATAATCTGATAAATATTTATTGTATAGTTCAAGAATGCATCTTGATAAGAGTTAAAGACTCTCGTAATTCACACTCCCCAACAGAGTAGGCATGTTTGTTACCACTGGTTTTTCACTGCAGGACACGCCTTTTTAGATGAACAAAACAAAAATCCCTCCAACAAAACCTTTTCTCTCCAAAACTGAAAAGGGACAGCATCATAGGCATTAAAATAGTAAAATAATAATAATTAAAAAAAAAAAGTGGGATTGTACAGTGATTTTACTTTTGGATAAATGCAAGATTGTAAATAAAGCTAAATACAATAACTGATAGTTAACATCTGTTTGTATTACTACTACATCTACTAATCTGATTATAATGCTGTCTGCAGGAAATGAAACAATTGCATTTGCATACCTACAGCTCAAGTCTGTTCAATTTCCTGTGGATCATCTATGTATCCAGACAGGTGTGTTGGCTTCAGGCTATTTTTACTGCAAAACATCTGAAATCACAACTGTGAACCAGTTCTGCAGGTGAGAATTTTCCTGACAGAGTATTTACATGTGAATTTGAAAAGTCACCTGCAGCTCTGAGGAAGAGTATCTTACTTACTGACCAACCATGGCTGTTGGTTTTAGAGTTCCTTACTGGGACTCATATTTATAATCCAATCTTTCAGAAATGTTAGTTTTTGCCAGGAAATATTGGGATGTTATTATCTAGGTGCTTGAATACAAATGTTTAGGTACCTTGCACGAGGAACTGGAGTTCTAAAGCTTTGCCCCACATCTAAATTAAATAGCATTGTGCCACAAACTGGTAAGAAGAGGAACTGCAAAATCTCAAAAGAAAAACTGCACCCATGCTGCCTGAGGCCGCAGTTACTCAAAGAGCTTGACTTCAGAACTCCCCTTACACCTTTAATAAATTACTGCTTGAGAGGCAATATGAAGTTCCTACGGGTACAAAATTCAATTTCAATTCAGTATAATTTTCTTATCTGTCAGATTTTTAACTATTCTTTTTCATAGCTTCAAAAAAAAAATACAAACAAACCAACATTTTTCTAATGGGCCGCTGATCAGAACTGTTATTCTGATAGTGAAATCCCAAAGGAAAACGTTTCAGATACGAAGTATTCCCTCCAGAGTCCCTGGCAGTCATAGAAAGAAGAACTTCTTGATGTATAAAGACAGTGTCACCGTTGTCAGAGAATACTACAGCAGGAAATGAACCACAAATAAAAGCAATGTCGTTCTTCCTAGGAATCAAAAGAGTTGTTTTTTCACCTACAATAATTTTGGAGAATAAAATCCTAATGAAATTTTGCACACGTTATGAGAAAAAAAACACTTGTCTCTAGATTTTTTGAGTGTGCATGTACTTGGGCAAATACTCAGGCTGATAATTTATAGAAGGCAAGCTTGTACACAACATATAGAGAAGGTCCTCATGAAGAAATCAAAATATCATTTTATAGAAGGTGAAATAATATACAGTTCACAGCCAACCTCGCTTTTCCAACAAATGGAGCCATAAATGTAATTTTCTGTCCTTTGCTCTGAAGAATTAATTTTAAGGTATTCATATTTTTCTTCAAGTACATCTTAAGTCTCAATTAAACCTCAAAAAGCTACAATAAAGTAACATTAAGTACCAAGTTAAACCCATCTTAGCAAGGAAATTCAGACTTAGGCTAAAAATTTTTTCTCACTCTTCATCTTTAAATCACTCTGTTTTGGTTAGGAATTGTACAACCTGGAGAAGTGTGTGATTTTTCATACAGCACAGTACATATGTTCCAGTACTTAGGTGAAACGAAAGTCAGAATTTTTAGCATTAACTTTGAATTTCTTTATCTTTGAAGGCTTAACTGAAGCATCTGTAATTGCTTTAACACGAGCTTTTAGTATTATATCTTTTCACCTTGGAATAGGAAGTGGAATTTCAAAAGCTTCTATTTTGCTGTGTACTTCAATGGTACTTTCAAAATTTAAAGGATTGAGCACTGCTTACCACATGAAACTGAATATATGCATTTTTAAATGGCATGAGTGGCTTAAATGTGGTAAAAAAGGCTTACACATTCCCAATATAAGTTACAAATTCAAACATTCGGGCATGAAAATCCCTTCCCTAAGTTGTTTTCAAGCTTCATCCTTTTTTTCTGTAATAACTAAAGCAAAGCCACAGTAGCTGCAGCCATTTGCATCTAAGGAGGAGATGTTTTGCTTTGGTGATATAGTTAATGAGTCTAAAAATATTCAGTATAATAATTCTGTCAAAGCCCCCACAGTCTCCTCAATGAGCAGAAGCCTGCAGGATTCCAATGGGGAGCCAAGTAATGAGCTCTCAGCATTCGCTCCCACACCGTCCAGACGAAATATACTCGGGCCTCCACGGTTCCACATCATTAGCAACATGAAACAAAGACACATGCTTGACTTTAATAAGCGACTAAAGTTGCTGGCTTATTAGGCTGTCACTGCACATAAACTCTATTTCAGTGTGACAAAACAGTTCCCTGCAAACAACAACCATCAAAAAAAAAAAAAAAAAAAAGGAAAGAAAAGAAAAAAAGGAGGGGAATGCTTTTGCAAACGGAGATTGTTATAATTTAATGTAGTGATTGAGTGAGTTGAGTGGAGGCACACGGGAAGTGATGGGTTTCTGACACCGACTCTCACGGGCACGCCGCAGACTGCGGATTCACTGCTGGAGACAGCGGTTACGGTGGGCTGCAGTGATCAGACTACGGGCATATGTGACTGAGTTTTAGTTGATATTCCTGCAAGACAGGAAGTGCAGAAGCTTATTTCCCACTGGGAAAAGGTTCAGGCATGATTAACTTGGGCATGACCAAATAGGTCAATGATATGACAATGTGTCTAGCACAATAATTAAGTGGGAAAATGTGTGTAATTTGTTTCTTCTTGTTCTTCACATACCAATAATGCATTAGCAAGGATTCATTTAATCTCTTTCATTATATAAAAATTGATAGCAACACAGTATGATAGCCTTCATTCGAATATATTCCTTTAAATTATATTTATTACCTCAGCAAAATAGTTGCACCGATGAATACTTTTCAGTGTTTAAACTTTAATGTTTTGACTTGCGTAGCTACTGAGAGCTTTTTATATGTCAGTTTCTGCTTAAAGTGTACACACATAGACAGAAAAATATTATATTTACATTTTAAAAAGGTTAGCCTTTGATCTTAAGTGAAACTCAGCACTAGGGATTTACGGGAAAGAACCCTCCTGTGCCACAATTTTAAACATTCTGCTGTTTCATACCAGGGTGACATATGTGAAAAACTGGGCACTGAGGTTAACAGAGGGATTCACTTATGCCATGAGTCAACCAGCCACTGGATATAGCACTCATCTTAAGATTGACTATCAACGCTCAGGTTCTCTGTTCTGCATTAATTCAGAGCAGGCATGGATATTTTCATGCACTACAAAGTCACCAGTAGAGCTTCAAGAGAAGAGAATGATAAAAATCTAACCATACAGATTCAGCAGCGTGGACTTAGAAAACCCAAGATTATTTTGGTGATGCTGAAGTCCCAGTTCTGGCAACTCAAGATGAGTTAGTAATACTGTCCTAGACTCAAAGAGCATGTCCCAGTTAAAGCTTCTAAGTAAAGTCCTATAAAAAATTCAGTTCTGAAAACCTGCAATTTTTCAAAGGAAAACATTTCTTATTCAAGTATACTCAGTTTCTTTAGATATTTAGCTCATTCAGAATACTTTTAATAAAGATACTTGGCTTTCTGAGCTCATTCTCAGACTCTTTTGATAATGGTAACACACTTTCAGGAGGAAGCCATCTTAATATTGTTACTGACACGTTTAGACATAGATTGGTGGGCATGTTCAGGAGAATAATATACTGATTTAGGGTAACAAGGTATATTTGGGCGGGAGTTCTGTACCAATGTTGTTAATTTTTTTGTTTTGTTTGGGAAATGTTGAAAAAGTGGGGGTTTGTAGGCATTGGAATAATTCCTTTATCAATCCAGTGGAGGTGACACAATTTAAAAGGATAATGGAGTGAAAGAGACAGAACCTAACTGTTGGTTCAACAGGCTCATCCATCAGAATTTCCAAGGGGAAAAAAAAGTTAGGTTATCTTTTGATAATTTTAAAACAAAAGCAGTGGTTAATCACAGCTTTTATGAACGAGGACTTACAAGGATCAAAAGCCCAGAAAAAAGAACAGAAACCATGAGTTGTTCTTTTATAAGTTGCTGGTCAAACCAGATAATACACAAATAACAATAAAGGGTACATTACAGCAAAAAGTATAATTCCTTACTAATTTCAGATGCCATTTTAGGATACTGCAACAGTTGGCAGTATGAGCAGAAAGCTTCCTTCATCACGAAGAGCTCAGGCACAAAGACTGGAATATAGCGAGGCCCAACTCTACACTTCCCAATATACATAACACCACAAGAGTTTACATGACTATGGGAACATAAACCTGAAATGTTTCAGTATGTGTATCAAGAGGGACATACATCAAGCACTCGATCATCATATACAACAGTCACAACTGGCTGCCTTTCTCAAAAAGGCTGAGAAAGAGAGACAATTCACCTAGAGCTTTCCAGAGACATGTGAAAAGAAGGACTCAAGTGTATATGTCCTGAAAAACTAAAAAGTCCTCAGTTCTGCAAGTAACTAACACTTGCTAACCACTTCACAAGCAACATAGGACTTTGTAATTAGACACAATGAATATAGCAGATACAAGTAAAGGTAATTATATTGGGAGAAATTTCAAAACTTCATTAAATATTACCTGTAAAAGAAGATGTAATTATGGAATCTTGCATCTATGTAGCTTTTATCTAGACCCAGCTAATAAATACTAAATACCAAAATACTGTCAGAGTTACCTTCACAAGTTCAATGAAGCACAAAGCTGACCTGGGCAGACTAGGTAGGCTCATATGGTTTTCTTAATAATCTCAGACATTTTTTCTAATTATATAATTAATTTTGAACACTTGAAAAGCTTCTATAATTTATATTAAATGATACGTAAATACATGAAAAAAAAAAAATCAAAAATTTTCCTTCAGCAATAATACACTCACAATCCATAACTAACAGGAAGACAAACAATCCATATTTGGCACAAAATACTGAAACTCTATTTATACCCTTGTTCCCAGTTGATTTAAACCTTCATTAGAAAATATACAACTGTTAGTGCAGAAAAATAGAAATATTTTGTGTAATAAGAGTAAATTATATATGAATGAGAGCCAGGCACCCTTTGACATGCTGCTGATAAAGCCCCTGGCTTCAGGCATACTACTGAATTGGAAACTCTGTTGGGGTAGCACCCCATACAGAATAATGTGAGAATAAAATTATAATGTAATAAATTCATCCTAGTGACAATTTTATGCACCATTCACTACTGTTAATTTAATAAAATACCCTTGCAGGGTACCTGTCCCAGTGTCCCAGAGCGCATGTTCCAATGCCAGACTTAAAGCAGCAGCTGGACTTCACTGAACTGATTGTCAGTCACTATTCAGTGGCTGACAACACTTTCAATGATCATGGGCAATACTTTAGAAAATTACAGCATTCTAGCTATAATTCTGTACTAGAATTGTCTCTTCATTTAATACTGGAAGAAAATTATGGCTGCAGGAATCTGGGCTTCACACAGAGGTTCAGAGTAGCTGAAGATCTTTCAAGTACCATAGAGATTCTCTCAAGGGCTTGTTTGCTATACTTTGATTACCTTGCATCTAAATAGAAGTTTATATATGAGGAAGGAAAGGGGAACATATTTTATCTTATGTACATTGATTTAGTATCTTTCATTAACTCCCTTTCATGTGTTGCTGTATAGGTATGTCAGAACTGTAGTAGATTAAATCTTTTTGCAAGGAGATGCAGGCTTCTCTCCGTCTTTGTGGTCAGGGTTTTTCTTCACAACATCTCCTTCCTGGGAAGAAAATATGTTCACAAAATATTGACTCAGGAAATCAAAGATAATCCCTTTTACAGAATGCTCCATACAGCTCTGGGGAGAAATCAATTACCCTAAGGTTTTGTTCCTCCCCATAAAAGAAAGAATGCAATTTGAAATATCTGGTGGCTATAGCATCTTCCAAATGGTAGAAAGGAATGTAAAGCATCTTGATGAGTGTCAAAATGTTAACATGAAAGAAAGTTGGTTATCTGCATTCTACCTGTGTGTCTTTCTGATCCAAAGACTATCATTGTCACCTGCCTTCCCAGCACATTTGGGTAAACTGTACACACACACTGGCACTGGGGAGTATGCACACCCCAAGTGCTTCAGAGACCTAAAAAGGGTATGGCTGCCTTAGTTACTCTGGCATTTCTGGCCATATACAAACCCTGATATTACTAAACCAATGGGGAGGCAGGCAAACTATATTTAGAGAGGTAATAAACTACATATATAGAACTTCAGGTTGCTCAAGGAAGCTATTAAAAAGCAGACCAGGTTCTGGTTGAATGAGCAGTTGTTTTCAAAAACGCGTGTATCAATGGAATCATCGTAGTACAATCCACTGCAAACCAACACCTAGCTAGCAATTCTTCACGATAAAGCAACTCCAATTTTAATTCTTTCCCCAGTCTTACCAAAATCTAAGAAACTTTCAAAAAGGTCCATTCTTGCCCAAATAAAATAAAAATAGTTTCCGATCATTCAGGAGAATAATTTTCTGACTTGGGAACAACATTGGCAGATGGATGATTTAATGTTAAAGATCAAAAAGTGGGCTTTGGCACATGAAATGCATTGCTGCTCTCTCCTTTAGCAACTGTGAATTCTTTTACTTTGAAACAAGTGTTCAATGTAAGACAACTTAAGGCAGGTACAGAAACACCATGATATAGCTTAAAAGCCTATGTAGACCTACCAATCGCCCCATAAGACATGGCATTTATGCCCCTAGTTAAACGGTTTGCATGTGCGCATAAACTCTCTCAATCTATCCATACTGCGGGTGCATCCACACTGGAGTGGGAAATCGTATATCCCTCACTCATAGCAGGATAATTTACCATACTGCTGGTTACCTGCTCCTGCTTGCAGAACTGTACACAGACAGTCACCATTCAGTAGCTGATGGACAACGTGTTCGTGGGTGAAAACTGGGGACTACTTTATTCTTGAGGAAAAGTGTGTGGCAGTTTGTCATTCAAACTTGTAATTTTGTATTGATCCTAGAGAGAGAAAGAGGAAATGTTTTCTGAAAACATTGTTCTGGAGTTGATACAGAAGGCAGTGGCTTAAGTTTCTGAAATATTTTGTTATTTATATATTTCATCACACAATGAACATCCATTTATTATTAAAAGCAGCAAAAAAGTGTATTTAGCAATTATTAAAGATAGATGGAAGAACATTTAGTATTTCAATTTTCCACCAAAGGAATGTTCTTCCAGGATTTTGTTATATTATATTTTTTTTACATGACAATATTTCCAAAAGCCATTTCTGCTTTCCCATTAAATTTTGATAATATCTGAAAGTTTCATTGTTTCTAGCTTTTATTAAATTAATTGAGCTAGTACAATGTATGAAAACATTGACATGAACATGCTGCATGTAATATAATGATATATTCTAAATACAGTATTACAATACACTATGTCAAAATATGTTTTTCGTATGATGAAAAATATCAAAGTTTCAAAGTCAATGGCTTTAAAAATTTTTCTTTCACAGTAAATTTGGAGATTTTTGCTTTTCAATATAATGTCAAGTATTTTTAAATTATTGTTACTTCTTGCTTTTAACCAAGTTTAGTAGATGATAATTTAGATTGTCATGGCAGGATGATATGTAATTTCCTGGGGAAAAAGGTGCATCATGCAAAACTGCCAGCTACAACAAACTCAGCCATATACACTGGTAACCAAGAGGCTGCAATTTTCACTCTCAACCAAAAGGCTTAATAAAATACAGACTACTGATGGACCTGGTGTCCAGAATAAAAGCTTAAGGACATAAGACCAATGTGGCAGATTGAAATCTTCCTTCACTGTGACTGGATAATGAAGAAAAAAAAGTACTGCCATCCACCGTAGAAGAAGGAAACGATAATTCCAAACCAAGGACGAGGGAGATTTCTTTGCCTTGCCAGCCCTACTATATGTAACAGGAGTGATCAAACTTCATCTTTTGCGTGACATATAGCTATGAAGCAGCTCCAGTACTTCTGTCAGATCTACATCCCCTGGCCAGCACTATGCTGAGCTGGAAATTACAGAGTAAAACAAATGGACAACTGGAAGGAGAAGTGAGCCAATAATGGCTGCAAAGCTCAAAACTGTTTCATTGTTTTGGAACCCATCCAAGCACCTGAACCTGAGCTATCCTGAAGTGCAAAGTGGAAACCTGTGAAGGTACATGTTCTGAGGTTTGCAGACATACTTTAGCACAGATGAGAAAGACTGGACATCTCTGAACTAGGAGGAGGACCTCCTCAAAGAAAGTAAAGATTAAAATACATACAGTCTGCTATCTCCCTTGTAAAAGCATGGTAAATAGAGATCAACAAAGACTTATTGCAGCATCATCATTAAATTAAGGAGTTAAACTAGTAGAGGTGGGATCACTATTGACAATACTTACTTTTATCAACTGCAACTGAAAAATAAATACAATGAATCCTACTCTGGCTCCTCCTTTCTTCATTCTATTGCCATGGAAGCTCCCCACTTTAGGCAAGTGTTCAAAATAGGTAAATGAAAATAGTGCAATTACTTCTTAATTAGTCTTTCTAGGAATAACAAGCAACTTGCAAAGATGTTGAGATTTTCTGTCTAAAATTAAAGTTGCCCAGAATTTATGCAAAGCTCTCCCCTCAAATAAATGTTTCTAGTGATGTGAAGATTCAGAAAACGCTTCAACAGCAATAACTGGGATGGACGCTGTGTTGTAATAATTTGGATACACTTGACTAATGCAGTTATTCGCAATGAGGTTGGCACAGTGCCCAAAGCACTGAGCAAACAAATACGGCAAGACATTCGGTTTAACATCTCCCAACACCGCGTTGAGATCTTTGTTCGGTCCAGGGGTGTTGTGGACACTATAGCTCACTCTATCATCAAAATTACCAAAATATATTTATATTCCTTTGTTAAATTCACTAGTGTGTTTTATGCAAAAAAGTGCTGGTGAGGCACAAGCGTTTTTAATCAAATTAGTATGCAACATAAGGCAGCTGTGTATTCAAATGGGTTTTTAAGCAATTTGGTTGTTTTCTTTATAATAACAGGAAAGAACATTTTGATTTTGAAGGTGACAGAGGCAATATTACCAGAATTAAACAATCTGAATTAGCTTTTTCATGAAATGTAATATGTTTTATGCTTTTAGATGGGATGCTCCACTGCTTTCAGATGAGCCTTTCACTGTTACAGTCAATGGCCAGGAACAGAATAAGCTCTGGAGGTAGGATTATCCTCAAATTTAATTTTTTTTTTAGAAGAAGCTAATGGCAAATGTTTCTAGCAAACTTTAGGTGTGTCTATGCTATAACTAGAGATCCAAGACAGGATATTAAAAGAAAAGATAAGTATGAAATTAGTAAACAAAGTTTGACAATTTGCTTAGCCTGAATTTGATGAATGAAATGAATATAATCTCTAGAAGGCTTTATATATATATATATATATATATATATATATATATATATATGCGCATATATATGCATATAATATTCTATAGTATGCATTGTACATATTTATATAACATTTTAAACATTTTATATATATTTTTGTTTTCAGATACATATAGGAAAAACATAATAGAAATAATTTTCATACATAATATAATAGAAATTATTTCCATATACAATATGCTGCCAAAGAAACATATCTTCCAAATATGTGCATTGTGTAACGTGATAGAGATTTCTGCAAGGAGTGGATATGAATTTGTTTTTGTTGCAACTCAAGATGAGGAAGTTTTCCTCTGTTCAATAAAACTGCAGTTTTAATCAGATTCACAAAGGACACTATTCACTAGTACTGTAAATAAAAATTCTTTGGAAAAATAACCTAACTCAATATTTTATATCATTCATTGACTTTGGAGTCAAATGTACTGAACATAATATTTTATTATTTATAGATTTTTTTCTTAACTTACAGCAACAACAGTTGTTCAGCAAATCAGACTGGATTCCTTCTATCTGACGCTTCATCACAACCCTCCCAGTTACCCTGAGAGTTTTCCAGTTGCACCTGTGCAAACCCATTTCTCTAGAGAAGTCCACACAGAGGTGTCTGTGTATTCTGTGTGTTAGTCTGATGAGCTCAGCAGGCCTAAGGAAAGCAGACCAGGGATACGGGAGTGGCAAAAGAATGTGTAGGATGCCTGCAGAGCATAGTTGGTGTAGTGAACTATTACAGAAGCATAAGTCTGTAATAAGTCTGTACAATTCTTGACATATACCTTGCAGTAGAATGACAACTTGGAGACTGAATTATCTGTAGGATGGGGTCCCTGCCCATAGCAGAGGTGTTGGAAACAGATGATCTTTAAGGTCCCTTCTAACCCAAACCATTTTATGATTCTATGTTTTTTTTTAAGGTAACTAACCTGGACTTTGCACAGAAATCATGAGGTGTTCATAATCACTTAAGGTCAAGAGATTAAAAACTCTACTCTTTGGTTTAGGAACCTCTTCTAGAGTGCCAATTACCACTCCTCTGGCCTGAGTTTTCACCAGGCTGGTGATAGCTGCCTGCTCTCTGAGGGCTGAATAGGAGACAAAAGTACCCAGGAAGGTGGTTCCCTTGTGGAGTGAGCGCTGGGAAACATTTCCAAACTTTGCCAAGAGTACTGACAAAGTTCATGGATCTAAAAACATGTTTTGCAAGTTATGCAGCTCTACTGAAGCCAGCACTTTCATGGTTACAGAGTACACCTTTGTGTAAATCTTTTTGACTATGTAATCTGGAAATTTCAATTCACACTGTTTTTTTTTTTCAATTCTCTGCCTACCGTAGAATGAGATAGAAAGTAAGAGATTTGATGCCTAGCTGTGTCAATTTATTCCTAGAACAACTCAGAGAGGAGTATTACTGGGATCCCAGCAGGCAGAAGAAACACAAGACTCATAGGGTAATATAAGGAGTGCTGGAAAGGAGTCTGCTTCAGTGGATGACAAAAAGTAGTCATTATTTCAGTGGACCTGAAAGAAGATGCACATCCAATATGACATCTCAAAAAAAAGTAAATTTTTCTTGAAGCCTTTGTTGCTGTCTTTGTATAACCATTTTGAGCACCTTAGAAATAGAGAAACACACATGTGGAGTAAATTAAAGCAAACACATGGAATTGTAGAGGGATCAACACTGGACTTCTCAAAAGAAGAATAAGAGGAAAAATTTATGCTATCTGCTAGTTATCGAATGGAGAAATCAGATTGCTATTGTTTAAAATTATGTTTGGGCTTCTTTCTGATGTGTTACTTTAGCCAGTTTGCTTTTGTTACCTGAAGGAAGTTAGGCATGCAGCCCTGACTTCAGAAAACTAAGTACCATCCCGATCACCATTACCAAAATTATCAAAAAGTTCCTGAAGGCAATCTCTGAAATACAAGGAAAAAGCTTTATAATGGAAAGGAACAGGCCAAAATTAGATAGCCTTTCTTACAATTTTATACTCTCCAAGAAGTGAGATAAAGAGTCTTGCAACATAAGACCTGTAATCACCTAGGAAGAGAGGTAGAGCATCCTGCAATATGTCAAGAGAAAGAGAATTATTCAGAAAACTTCAGGCCATTAGAGTTAGCCAGCATTCTTTTGCAATGATATTACTAGAAATAATGATATAGGACAAGATTACAAGACATTTAGAAATGGGTGATTTATTTAGGGGCAGATGGCATATATTAACACTAAAGGAAAATTGTGTTTGACAAAGTAGCTTGAATCTGATTATTTTAATGTTCCGTTGTTGAAGAAACAAATTAATGTCTGCAATTTATTTGATTTTCAAAACTATATTTGATATTTGTCATGAAAGAGACCTAGTTTACAAAGAGGGAATTTTAGGCAGTTATTAAATAGAGTAAAAACTATCTCAGAAAAATGAAAGAGCATGTCAATTAACAATAACACTTCGGGTGGAAAAACATGTACAATCAGCAGTCAATAAGCACCACTTTACTTGACCTATTGCACAAATTGCACTGAAATCAATGTCAAGAATGGCTAGATTTAGTGGTAAAACGTATTAGGACTAACAAAATTGCGTTGGGTTTCTGGGAAATAGATAGTAAAATTGCATCAACACAGTTTATCTCTGGAAATTAAATCAGTTCTGGTGCTTTTTCATACTATAATTCCTCATTCTTCCCCTCTTTTTTACATTCAGTCACTCAGTTTTAATTTAGCAAATCCTTTTCAGAAACTGTGAATACTTTTTTATATTAAAAGAGCTAGATAACTTTTAGATATTTATACAATGCATTTATTTCAACAAATCCCAAAGCCTGGGTTTATCTATAGTGATTTGCAGTGATTCATACCCAAGAGCACGAATCAATATTCTACAGCTTCGCACTAGAGAAGAGGATTTCTAGCCTTGATCATTGTTTCATTTCTGTCTTTGTATTGTGATGGGGACACATCACACTCCTATCTTAAAGACCTCTTAGATCAAGGCACTAGATATAATTCCTTCAGATAAGCAAGTAAAAGTGGTTTGCCTTACATTCTTCTGGTTTAACTTCTAATAAAATATTTATCTTAATGTAAACCTAAAATTCTTCAGGAAACACTTAGCCTCAGCTCTATTTGCTTTAAGATAAATAGATATATTTTAATTTTATGCCATATTAACCCTACCACCAAGACACACAAAGGGATCTTTGCATCTTCTTTCAGAATTGATAGAATCACACTTTTTGAGTATACTTGGTAGTCAGATTGAAAATTTCTGCCAGCACTGCTCTACAGAAAAGGTTATATAAGGACTATTTAAAAAAGAGGTATGAGAGAGAGTATGTGAAGTTCCAGCTTCATGGCAGTGTGTGAAGGTATCAACCAGGGCGTTGGTGGTTCCAGCATCCACCTGATGTCCAGCAGTGCCACTCCTGTTTGTCTTGAGAAGGGGACATGCAGGAAAGGGAGTTGGTAAAGCTGTCATTTAGTGTCAGTGTGACTGCAGGTAAACCTGATTTGCCACGTTACTGTTCTGCCATATCAGGTCTCCAGGCTGGTACCCAGACCAGGCAGCATGAGGGAAGAGCTAGACTGCAACTGCAGCAATTTAGATTTGCTGAAGCTGTCATGGGACTGTGTTCTGAGTGGCCCCAGGAAAGGTGGCTACTATCTACACTTAGGAGGAGCATCTTCAGTGAGACACTTGTTGTGGTGGAATTCTGCATCCTACCTCAGTCCTCACCTCAAATAGGTATTGCTGCTTCCTCTATCCCTCACCCCTTGTGGCTGGACTATGGCACTTTGCCAAAGAAACTGGGGATCACTCACTCCAAAACCATTCCCCCTGTGACTGGCTCACTGCCATCAATGTCTGATTTCAAACAAGAAGCAGCAATAGGCTACAAATAACGTAATTGTTTATATGTCAGTGTGGGTTCTTTTTAATTTGAAGGTTGACATGGCATGTCAGGTTGATTGAAAGATATATCCCTGCTGTAAAATGTCAAGTAGCCATAAAAGGGAGGTGCTAGAATTTCACACCTCATTGAAGGATAGGGTTGTTTACCAACCAGTTAAGTATACAAGGGAACTTCTGAGTATAAAGAGCCTTTATTCTAATAAAGCTTCATTTATTAACTTGGGTCATGTGTTCTGCTTATTTAAAGGAAAATACTAAATCTATCCAGCCCTCCTAGAAGTTTTGAAAGATGAGTGACTCTAGCATGCAAGGTATAACACTGAGAGGAACATTCACAAAATCTAAAACACTGACAACCACCTTATTCAGAGGGAAGCAGAAAGCTAGTTGAAAACAAGAATTGACATCAGTTTGCAGTGTAAATAGAGTAAACGCAGTTTTTCTTTTATTCTTAGTTAACATTATTTGTATCTGTGTTCTCACTTTTTAATATTCTGACTAAGTGTTATTACAGATTCAGCCTAATTCCAGACAAAAAAAAATATTAAAGGAGGTGGGCAAAATTACTCTTCACTGAAGGGGGAGTGCAACTAAAGCCCAGGCCTCTGGGACACCTTAAAAAGTGTTCTAGTATCCCACCACACTCTCACTGTATCCAGAGAGTAAGGAAAAAGCTTTCATCTGTACTATGCAGGCCAGGCAGAAGCAGAAGAACCAGAAAAAGCAGGAGTGGTTGGCAGTGAGCTGGCAGCACCCTTGGAAGTTCCCTGACATGCAGTAATAATGTGAAGGGATAAAAGCTTGAGGCCCGAAAATTATGGAGGGACTGTTCCACAAAATCCCAGCTTTAAGGGTTTTCAAGAAGTGGGAGGCTCAAATTCACATTCTCAGTCTCATTTAGAGCAGAGATTTGAAAGAAGATGTCATACCTTTTGGTTGCATGCCAAGATGTGGGACCTACTTTATTTTGGAGCTTCTTCCTTCAGTGTTACTGATGAAACTACTTCTTTTAGCATAATTTACTCAAAATTTATTTCAGGCCAGGATTCTACTGTTAGATGAACACCGTAATGACCATTTCATCCTTTTTGTCTCCTTCGAAACTAATTATTCACAGTGTGTGACAATACAGTAAGAAATCAAGGCAGATTTAGCCAAGGATAATTTGTAACCTCATCATTCAGGCAGGTGTTCTTGGGAAATGAGGGAATTTTATTTCCAATAATATTAACAGGATACTTGAACCTGGGAGGATACTGAGCACCAGAATTACTGACATTTAGGTGGAGAAGTACTCTATCTCCCCTTGCTGGAAAATATCAAATGTTTTCTGTAGATCTATCTACCGATTGGTTTGCAAATATCTCATTTCTAATAAAAACAAATTGATTATTTTCAGAAGCTAAACTTTTGTTTTCTTCAACCTACAACACTTTTTTCTCTCTATCTGAAATTCTGAAAGTCTTAGTTTTAGATTAGCCTAAAACAAATTTGAAGAATTCTTAGTATTTGTTTCTAACTAAAAACTGACTTGCACAGCTCTGCTACACCCATTTGGTGGTAGAGTGAGATTACAAAAAGTTGCCCGATTTTTTTTCTGGCATACTCTTTTATTCCAGCCTTTTCTACAGTTTATTTATTTGTAAATAATTACAGTAAATGTAATGTAATGGTGCACTAATACTGCAGTCCAGACATTGTAACCTCATTAGATACTACTTTTAAATTCTCCAAGCGAGTAGGAGCAAAGTTCCTAGCATGGCAAATAAATGCCAGTGACAAAGCATGCTGAAATTGAAGAGGAATTTGACTCACTGTCACTAGGAGATAGTAGAGGATTCAGAACATCGTGATAGTTTCCCTCATTCCCATCAGACGTTGTTTTGTGGACAGGGATCAATATCAGCAATATTGCTAATTTTACATTTTCTTTAGTGGACCTATTCCTTCTGCTTCCACCCTTCACTGTTCTTGGGAGTTATCAATACTTGGATATTTTGTTATAAGTCTGCCTAGCAAACACTTGAACTGGTTCCACACTGGCAATATCAGCATATAAGTTCCTCTTTGTTTTTCTGCCTCTTCAAAATCAGGTTCTCTGGGCACCTTTCAAACCACTTGGTTCTCTGGACAGGTACTTTCATATTTTATTGGTTGATCACATATTAAAAACAATCCTTAAAAGATCTCAGTGGTTTTCCTTACACATGGTGAGAAAAGTGCTGTCAATAAAGGGTCAGCTGGGAGACCTATAACATCATGAACTCCTTCCTGGTTTTACATCTTTTTTGCTTGTTTTCTTAGGTCAGGGATCTTCATCTGTGAGCTGAGGAAGTACATATGATGTAAAAAAAATTTTTTTCATCTACTGTTTCCAAACAAAACTGTATGCTCTAACTGTGTGCCCTCCAACTAATTAAGGTAATGCTTTCCGAGAGCCACTGCCTGGTCTCCTTGTTATTGTCAAGAGAAACCCCTCTGACTGCTGTTCTTCCTATGGAAGGTGATTTGCTTGAATCTCAATAATTTCAAGACTGCTGGGACAGCAGAATGGCATAGCTGCTCCTACTGTGTTCCCTTCTCAATTCTGTGGATGCTCACAATGGTGGGCAGTTAAGTATCTAACGGGGGTAAGATGCTGCCCTTTGGCAACACTGAGCTGTTCTTGCATAGTCTGTGGCAGCCCTTCATTTCTATGCTCAGAAGTGAACCTGAACAAGTTTTAGTGAACAATAGTGATAATATTATTTCCAAAGCAGGATGTGGTTATGATACACATCTGAAGTAGAGCATTGAATGCCAGAGCAGACTGATGCATGACATATACCAAAATAGCCTAAACCATTTAGTTACTCTTGGTTGTGAGACAGGCCTTTTTCATAAGATCTCGACCATTGTTGTTGCAATGTTAATGAGGCCTTCAAACAAATCTACATTAGGCTATTTTCTGTGTCTTTGTGAAAATTACTGATTTGGAAAGCTGATGTGATTCATATCATGCACCATTTTCTTCCTTTCTTTCAAAGATTAAAGTGATTCTTCTTTCTCACTCCAAATTTCTGTTTTGGAGTGAGCCATCTCTCATTTTTTAAGTTAATCTGGTAGCCATAGTGCTGTCAATTTTCATAATATTCCTTGTCCTCAGTACATGAGACAGTAATTCTACCTGTTCTTCTCAGAAGATGGGATATTATCTATCTGTACAAACTTGAACTAAAAACACTGCTAACAGTTTTAATAGTTTCTTTGAGATGATTGCTTACACAGACTTACATTATTCATATAAATTTCTCTTTTTATGAATCCTCTAGGAGATGATTTAGATAATTCCAGTAAACTATAGAGCATGTAGTAGGATTGGAGCTGGCCAATCCATTGTTGGAATTTTTTTCCTCATTCCAAATTAAAAGAAAATGAATGGTGTTTTTTTTTAAGAAACAAAAGCTTGTAGTATCTTACCCCCCACACACACTCCCTGTCAAAATACCAAGAACAGACATTCAACACAGTGAGTTGAGAATTATTTTGTTAAACTATTTCCAGCTAATTGTAGCTGAGACCATTCTTGCTGATGTATGCTATTATAATCCTTTCAGGGCAGAAAGGTTTAAGAAAGCACAACACAAAGTCACTATCAGTTTTTAGAATAACAGTTTGCATAACAAGACATATTAATCTTACATGTTAAACTATTAAGAATTTTTAAGTTTTTCAAGCAAACAAGCATGGAAAATGTAGGTCTAATAAGACTTTAACTTAAGTACCCTTATTGTAAGGCATTTGGGATGAGTTACAGTGTAGGTGTGCTTTATAATACTGAAAGATTCTAATAACTGTTTATGTACTAAAAAGGAAAGCAAAAATATGATTATTATTAATTTAGAGCATTTTGTTTGTTGGTTGCTGCAAGTTTTTTTTGGTCAGTTATTAAGTGTTAAGTCAAGTTACTTCGCCACCAAATATTTTTATAAAGTATTTGCAAGATTAAGCTCTGACACTGTGACCTTAATGATGTTCTTAATGTAAGTTTGAAGTAAATGTGAATGAACATGAATTTATCTAGCTAATAAGAGTGCAAATCTCGGACTATTAATCCATGCAGTTTTATCTACTTTACATCCCATGTAAAGTAGATAAAATAAGATATAGATATTTTGAACTTTTGAACATTTCTTCACGAAGTTATTTACTACTCTGGAACTATTCAACCTGGCTGCTTCACATGTAAATAAGAGGAAGAAAGTAAAAATTGAAAGAAAAAAAACAAAGAGGGTGTCAAAATTAATAATGGAAGCTATTCCGCTTACTGATTCTGCCTTTTTTGATTAAATAAATTTGTGACTCAGTAATAACTCTAACATCTCTGAAAAGTGTTACAGAACAAACCAGTGTTATATCAGGGGCAAGTCAGTAATATACATAGATTTCCCAGTACAAAAGTCTCACAAAAAAGGGATCAGGTTAAGGTTTACATCCTAAGGGAAGTGTGTTGCAAAACTTGCGTAAGCCAAATCTCCTACTTAAACGGATACAAAGTGTTTTTACAGATACATAAATATGACAGGTGATCACAGCCACCAGCTGGCTGAGCATTGATCAGCCTCATACCAGGCCTTTCCTGCAATTTGTGCATACAGGCACATTAATATTTATGTATGTGTTAGGATAGATTGTCTAGAACTGCTAACAATATCCACATCTTTCTACTTTGTTTAGTAAAGGACAGGTGCTTCCCCAGTCCCTCTTTTCCTATTCTGTTCAGTCTGGTCCATAGAGTCTGGAAAACCATAAGGATGTGGGGATATAATTGGAAACAGTGATTCCTTTTAATTAAAGGTAGAATCTGTTAAGGTATAACAAAAAAATAAGCTAATGCATTAAGGTATAACGCTGCTAGCGGAAGAACTGAGCTCACACAAGTTTTCTTTGACTATTTCTTTCTAAGTGAAGTTAATGATATGCAGCAATTCAACACATGAAAAAATCTCTACTGATTAAATTATTTTATGTTTTACAAAAGATAATTTTTGTTTATTTGCCTGATAACCTTTAACTCAAAGGTTGACATCACAACCTTCTCAGCATTGACTTTTGTCAATATAGCACTGAAAGAATATTTGATCTGCAGTCAAAATTGCTGGTTTTGTGAATCAAGGTCTGGTGCCCAATGGCATTACCATCCATGGCCCCTCTGTTTGAAAACTGTGTACTGTAAGAAACCTGAGCCACTGTGACTACTAATATTCCTATTCATCTCATTTGTCTTAATAGCACAGGTGGCACTGAGGTACAAAAGGTACAAAATGTTCTTAAAATAACTATGACTATGCAGAAAAAAAACCCACAGCAATTTTCCATCATCTTTACTCTCCAGGCATTAGAAAACACTCAATTTTAGCATAAAATGCCTAACCAAATTATCAAATATCTACATTTCTTTTAGTAAAAAAACAAACCAGCAAACCAAAACAAAGAGATTTCACTTGCTGAAATAGGACACCTTCTCCTGGGTGACTGTAGGATTGAACTAACACTGATGTCCTACAGATTTCACTGCATTCTGTGGTGCAGGACTGTGCATCAAAACTCTGACCTGATTAGCCACTGATGTGGCTGATGCATCTGGAAAGGAGACCAACTTCTCCATAAATTATCTTGATAACATCCTTTTGCTATCAGAATAATAATTTGGTTTGGCAGTAGGTTGCATTAATTTTCTGATTGAGTCATTTGAACTTATTAAGTTATTGATTCAAATTTAATCGTAACATCAACTTGACGTTTACATTGTTTAAATATAATTAGCTCAAAGAAAGTTTAGTAAATTACATAATGAAAACTTTATTGAAGATACTTCTTTTTCCCTCATATTTTCATATAAAGCTGACTATTCTGTCAATGTATTATAGTATCAAAACTCTAAATGCAAAGAGAACCTCAGTTAAAAAATCTGTAAATTATGTATTTTTGCTTACTAGCTACTATCTAGTCTTGTTATATTGACAAATCCCAAATTTCAGCTCAATTACCCATTTCTGTTCCAAATCAAAACATTTCTGAAAGCTGGTTTAAAATTAAATTTAGAAATAGATAATAATAATTCTTTTTTTATTTTTATAAGCATTCCTCTTATGATAATTTTTTTTTCCACACTGAATCCTTGTGAATTTTATTTTTCCTTTAAGATTTGTAAAGAATTGGGAATGGATGGGGCATTTTTTGTCAAAATCTTTTCCATGCTTTCATTGTTAGTACTGTGATGACATGAAGCAAACCAAGATCTCCAGATAAGTGAACTAAAACCACAGTTTAGAGATAGAAATTATTTTTTGTTTGTATTAGAAAACTAATTTTTTTTTCTCTTAGGTCAGTGCACAGAAACAACAAAATCAGAAGGAATTCATTGCCTAAACTGAAACATGTCCATTGTTGGGTCTACTTTGGGTTCTATTTGGCCTTTCTAAACAACAGAGACAGTTATTTTAAAACAGTCATATCCCAGATGAGAAATATACTAAAGACAGAAATATCCAAGAGGGCTCAGACTCAGATATGTGCATGAGCAAGACATGAAAATATGTTATCTATAAAAGCATAAAAGAACTTCACTTGACTTGCATGACTTTTTGTATCAAGCATGCTACAGCAGTCTTTTGATTCTAATACAAAACTATAGTAAGGATCATTGCACTAATGCATGAGGATTTGTGATAATGTTGCAGAAATTTTACTGTCAAAACTGAACTGAAGTGTAATGACTTTTGTTATCATGGTTTCTAATAACTATTCAGCATGAATTGACCCTACATATGTTTTACTGCAATATGTCAGTTATCCAGAAAGTAAAAGAAAAAAATTAAAAAAGAAACAGGAATCAATAGACCTCCTCCCTCCAAAATATTACTATAACATGACCACCTGAAGATAGCAGATAGTGAATACAAAAATGAATATTTTACTTATGTTTTAAAGCAATTATAGTTTGCATTATAGTTCACATAACATTTGCATAAAAGTTATGTGAAAAAAACCAAATTATCAATGTTTTGTAAGACAATGCTGCTTGCAATATTAAGGACAGATACAAGTTCTTAAGTTATAATGACATTCCATACCTTTATATTTGGAAAACTTCCTTAATTTAACTATGAGAACAAAAGTTGATGTCTGCAGTATAACCACTGACACATTAGCACAACACATCAGAAGTATCAAATTTTGCTCATTGATTAGATATTCTAAGATTATTCAGTGCAAAAAGAAAGATATGGTAAATGACTAGATTTGTTTTTAAAGCATAATCATATTCCTGGTGCAAATATGTTAGCGCATTGAGATTTCCAGAAGAAACTGCTGCTATTATATTTGCAGGGAAGAAGCTGTATTAAGCAAGATTTTGTTGCTGTCTACCACATAAAGACTAATCTACAAATCTCGTACACGGAGGATTTTACCACACCACAATATACAGGTGCAAACTAATAACTTATCATCACTGAAAAACAAACAAACAAAAACCACCAAACAAAACCCCCCACAGTGTCTACACTCAAACCCAAATATTTAGGGAAAATATTTGGTACTAAATAGGATGCCTTTAAAGACATTATCAAGACTTATTAGAGTTTATTCCAAAGTCATCTAGAAAAAAATGGAAATGTGTGATTAATCTTACAATGAAGCTAGCACATTCACCATGACAGACATCCCATTGGAAAATATAGGTGTAAGGGATATATGAAGAATGTCTTTGTGGAGGGAAGTGTTGTTTCAGAGTAAACCACTAAGAAAAACAAATTGAGAGTAAGAGTATCTGAAAGAACTATAGGGAAGTACTTTTCTTGTTCAGAGTGATATTTGACTACACTGATATTTGATCAAATTAAACATTAGAGTCATAGAATGATAGAATGGTTTGGGTTGGAAGGAACCTTAAAAATCATCTAGTTCCAAACCCTCTGTCATGGACAAGAACACTTTCCACTAGAGGAGGTTGCTCAAAGCCCCATCCAGCCTGGCCTTGAACACTTTGTGGGTGTTTTCCATTTAAAATGAAGAAAAATAATAATAAAAAAAATGGAATAAAAAAGTCAATTTGCTTTTACAGAAGTATTAGTAAAAATTGGCTTCTAATTTTGAGTAATTATATATATAGGAAAGCAACTTCTCAGGAATTGAGGATAAATACACTTCTTGAATGTTCCTCTCATTGTACTAGTGCAAATATATAGCAGAGCACCAATAAAAATTGTTACTTTGACACTTCTCCAGACCTGATTTTCTGTTGCTGATGTAATTCACTTATTAGCAAAAACCTGAGAAGAAGATGTATCTTTTCATAGATAGTGTATATAATCAATATGGTTTTTTCTTTTGTCATAATTCTTAAATACTTTCTTTATGTGAGAATGGTAGGAATATTTTAGTAGTTGGACTAGCTATTCATTTAACAAAATGAAGAGTTATCAAAAAGGAAATTAGATTAAGTTGTCTCTGTAATCCTTAAATTACTATTGTGAGGAGCATTTCCATTCTTCATACACATACCACTGCTGAAAGGCACGGAGGACTGTCCAAAGTTCTAAACATTGCCATCACTAATTCCTACCTCAAGCTTAGTATATGTATTGTAACGCTGATTATAAGCTCCTATGGAATAGGGGCTTCATAACCATGTTCTTCATAAACAAGATTTTAAAAAGCAAAAAATATTATTATATAGCATTGCTAATGAAACTAGATCCTTTTGGTATTGCATTGCTATTTTGCTATATTTTACTATGTTTATTTTATTGTATTCAAATTGAGAGGGGGAAAAGCAATAATATATGCCAGCTCATTTGCAATTTTCTTTTGCTTCCAGACTACATCATTGAGATGCATGATAATATCATCCATACTATGTCCAGAAGAGGTAAACTATTGAGTGGAAAATCTTTTTTGCAGATATTACCAAGAACTATTAAATTCTGAGAATGTGGAAAACAGATATTCTTACATCCAAAGAAATAAAAGGTCCAGTTGATAAACTTACACAGGTATATTTCTCTGTAGAGAGGCTGGAAGAGAGTATGCCCTAATTCTTCATGCAGAAAAAACCCCTTCATATTCCTGATATAATACAGTTCCTTTAAGAAAACATTTCAATACTCATAGCATTGCCTCTGCTGTCATATCAACAGAACATAATTTACACTCACTTGGTAAAGAAAGATAGGCAATAATTTCTTTTGGGTTTTAAGTTTTGAATCTCCAACTTTTTCTCCAAATGCGGTTATGCCTAAGAATATATGACTTAAAAAGAGTTTTGTTCTGAAATATAGAAGAGCTCTATAGTTAATAAGAACACCTTGGAAGGGATTTTCTTATTTATATTTGTCAGGACCAAACTGAATCCAGTGAATTTTGCAATGCACAATTAACTGCAGTATTATGAAAAAATGAGCAATGGATGAAGTTAAGGCATAAGACATATAATGGACGCTAAGAGTAAAGTACTAGGAAATAATCTGAATTTTACATTTAAGGTATTTATTTGAACACTTGTACACTGTCCATCCAGAAAATGGACTAAAATGCCAATATATCAGAACCTAGTTCCTGCATATGATCTGAGTTAATAAAGATTCTTACCTGAAATTCCTGATATGAAGGTAAGGTCTGATCATGACTTACATGAATATTAATTTCCTAAAATGTAGACATTGAAGGCAATCAAGGAATAACCTAAAATACCTGAACAATATTTTTAATTGATTACAACGGTACTGATAAGCTTTTATTTTGAGAGCTATGTGTAAACAGAAGGAAAAGAAATAGGAAATATTTTTTCTGTCATTGCCACAATGAATTCTAAAATATCACTTGACTCAGATTTCACAGCACTGTTAAATTAAAAAAATAAAATCTTTTAAGTTGTATCTAGTGAGTCAATAAAACACTACATCTGGTCACTATATCTCCATCATACAAGTCCATTGTCATAGATTTTACCTTTTTTGATTTTCACTTGACTGTTTTCTGAATTAAAGGCTTATGGAGTCTGACCACAAATGTCATAAAACTCACAATTAGCAGAAAAAAAGTGTTTTATGGAGAAGTTTTATGTAACGGTAAATTAAATTTTAATTACTGCATAATGTATTTATATACAAAAATAAATATGTTTCAGATGCAAAAGTGCAATCTATGTATAGTGTATTTTGAGAACCTTACAGGAACTGCTCTGTAAAAATAATAAAATACCCCACCACAGCAAGGAAGCAAAAAATGAAAATATGAAAGTGTGAAATATCCAAGAAGAAAAGGAGAATTATGGTGATAGGTATTACTGCAAGTATTCTAGTGTTATTAAATAGTTGCATCCATTGAATTTTAGAGATGAGATCAATTAATTGAATGAGCAATATTAACACTTACCAGCTGATGGTCTCTAGCAGCAGCTTCCAACCTGATACTATTGTAGAGTTCTGTGAGATTTTTACTGTTTGAGTAGTATTCATGAAAGATTTTATATTCCTGAACTAACCACAGATTTTCTTTAATGATTTGATCCAGAGAAGCCTAAACAGATAAGTAAATGATTACACTTACTGCCAAACACCCTTCTAAAAAATGAAATTATTGGACGCTTCTACAATTTCCCTGACTCATGAACATCTCCAAAAAATAGATGACAAGATTATGGTTCCAGTGAAACAAATGGAAAAACTGTAAATGAGTTTTGGGTGGTTAGGATTTTGCTGAATGAATTTATAGTAAAGTATAGGTTGTTAATAAATGACTTGTACAGAAAACAATTATGTAAATATTTACAGTAGAGACTGCTAAATAGAATGCATCCTCTAACTTACTACAGAAGACTGTTCTGCATAGAAATTATATTGTCTTAATTGCCAGAGAATATGTCAAATTCAGTCATATTTTTCCTAACTCTCATTTTACAATTTGTTTGTAAATCTTCCACAACACAATACTCATGTACTCTTTTAATAATTTTAATGTTTCCAATTGGATTAACTTGATTTAAAGACTAAAAAAAATGTTTGACTCATAATCTGATACCAGGTGAAGCTAAATTTGTTTTGAATGTATGCTTCTATAGTAAGAAAAATTTCCATTCCTTTAAGACTGATTTTGATTGAACTTTATCTGATTGTATAATATTGCAACCATCAAAGAATTTTCTAAGGAATTTGATCTAGGTTCCAAGGGCATAATCTAGTTTAATTATATTTTTAAATTGATATTTGGCACAGAATTCTATTCTAATTTTTATCATTTTTCCATTAAAAAACACTTAGGAGTAAGGGAGCACAGTAGACTTTTACCCATAAGTTAGTTGAATATTGTCATTTTAATATTTGACCTTGGTGGTCAATATTTGACCCCCTGGTGGTCTAGTGGTTAGGATGTGGCACTCTCACCGCCGTGGCCCAGGTTTGATTCCCAGTCAGGGAACTCCTCCGGGCAGATGGAGCTCGTCAGCCCTGTAAGGCCATCCATCTAAGAGAACGTCACTCTAAACAAACCTACGTCCTGAGGACCTCGCTGCCACCGTCCAAGCTCGCTTGGCCCCGGCAGATGAACCTCAGGATTAAAGGGTGGGCTCAGTTCAGCGCATGCTGTGTCTCACCTAAAAAATCCACTGCGCAGGCTCGAAGGGTAATGACCTTTCCCAAATCTTCGTTCGCGAAGACTGGCCATGATGATTTGACCTTCAGAACTTCCTTTAATTTCATCACTATGAAACAACAGGATGGTTGATTTCAATATTTCAGAATCTTTCTTCAAATATATTTTAAATGCACAGCTTTAAAATGCATGTTTAAAATATCATGGCTAGTGATGAGTGCTATCCAGTAGAGAGAAGCACAAAACCCCACCATCAAGCGAGCCTGAAACTTATTCAATTTGTGTCTATTGTTGCCAGGTGTATTTGGGAGGTATTTCTGTTAAAAGCACCTGCACATTATAAGGTGGAGTGAAGGAGAGTTTACAATTATGAGAGTGTGTAGAAGCCTTGGACAACTAATTAAACCCAAATGTCCATGGGCTGAGTGGCTGCCCTAATCTAAGGCAATAATTTAAATTCTTCTAATGCAAAAGTCAGAGTCTGAAAGCTTTTAAAGGTAGAGGAGTCTGCTTAAGAGTCTCTTTTATACAAGAGAGCTCTCTGTAATCCCACTCGCAGAACCATGTGTACCCTTGCAGAAAAGCAGAGCTAGCAGAACCACTAGAGCAGTTGGAGCAAATGTCACCATCGTCTGCTCCCTGGATGGAGCCTGTCGGCCCAGCAGGAGCAAGGGCAGCCCTCTGGCTTGACAGTCTGAAACAGTGAGTGCAATGCTACCACAGGCGGTGGGGGGCAACCACCTGTCCCAGTAGTTGTCTCACCAAAATCCAGAGAAAGGAATTGTAAATAATTTCGGGTTTATTTTTGAAAGAAAAATATTACATGTTATCTGTTTACCTATCTGCTGCTCTTCTCCCCTTAAAGACGAAACAGTTTAAGTCAAAAGATGCATGTCTGAGGCAGAAAAAAATATATTTTGAGCATAAAGGAGTTTAGATTAATTTTCCCACATTCAAATCACTATTTTTATTAAAATCCTAAAAAAGACCCTGTTGCTGCTAGTTAAGCTGTCTTTGGAAAGGAAACTTAAATACATATTGGGAAGATTTCTGTAACAATAAACATTTCAGCCTTATATTATAGCTACAAGTTTTCCCAGAACCTAGGAGGTCTAGGGAAATTTGGTAAAATTCAGACTATGCTTTAGTATCTGCGATGTCTCTGAAAGAAATCTTGTGAAT
This sequence comes from Manacus candei, assembly GCF_025592945.1. Taxonomy (NCBI): domain Eukaryota; kingdom Metazoa; phylum Chordata; class Aves; order Passeriformes; family Pipridae; genus Manacus; species Manacus candei. Next base: position 14,780,117 of record NW_026138056.1, read on the forward strand.
TAGTGGACTAATAAAGTCTGAGTTCTTCTGGAGTCCCAGTGTATAATATTAAAGAATCGTGTGTTTTCAGAACCTGTTCCCAAGTGGATAATTTAGTGTTTCACCTTTTAAAGACAAAACTATCCAAGGGAAATAGCAGCATGCCTGAAAAAGTCCCTGGCCTTCCCTTGGAACTAAATGAATTTTGGGAGTTCCTAAGACAGAATATTAACAACAATTTTACAACTTTTACTATGTTTTAATCAAAGGGTTATTAACTTTTGTTTCTGTATTTATACAGAATTTCTAAGAACTTTGTCTAGAAGCTAGTCATGGTTACGCAACTAAATCTAAAAATTCTTCCTGCACAGAACTGTCAATCTCTACATCATTAAAATTTTATAACACTATGTGTCTATCAGAAATCTCAAAATAATAAAACAAAAGTTTTAGGGAGTAAGATGTGATTATCTTCTTGATTAATATTTGGGCAGCAGTGAAACCTCTTTTTTAGGCTTCCTTAGCAAATGCAGACTGCTTGATATTAATATGTTTGCATGTAATACCTGCAAATGTAATATTTTCAACATCACAGTACTTTCACATATATAAGGAATATGGGAAAATGACAGAAAAGTTTTCTTGTAGACTATGAACATCAATACAGTATTTTTCACCAATACCTTACTACAAACCAGTGAAGTACTACTGTTTTGTATGATTTAAAATGGTCCAGACATTTTGAGAATGAATAATAACATCATCATCATCATGGTTAGGCTTCGTGAACGAAGATTTGGGAAGGCTCTATCCACGTTTGTTACAGGCACGCTGGTGGCTTATGAGGCCAATACGAGATAGACATGTCCGATTGCAAAAGGCACAGCAGAAAGACTCCTTAGGTGGTGTATTCAGCAGGATACGATTCTTTCTGCGTTGTCTTTTCTCCTCGAGAGTGATCCTGCATGCGTTCACAAAGGAAACAGCAGCGTTGTAGATGGTGTGTCTCCAGGCCTCCCGAATTGAGGCCAGAGTAGACCAGTTATGATGATCAGTGTGGTCGAGGCTGAGATGTTGTTTCAGGGAGTTCTTGTATCTTTTCTTCGGGGCTCCTCTCTTGCGGCATCCGGAGGCAAGTTCACCGTAAAGCAAGATCTTAGGGAGGTGGTGATCCTTCATCCTGGAGACGTGCCCTGCCCAGCGCAGCTGAATTCTCAGCAACATAAAACAACATACCAAAGAAGATAATAGCCTTCTCCAAATATGGCCAGTTATACTTGTTGTCCAGTCCCCAAAATTGCTTCATTCCATAGCTTATGTCAGCTGAGACAGATAAAGTGAAATGGTTCTTTTTCTCTCACTCATTCCTCTGAAAGACAAGCTGAACTTCAGAAAGTAAAAAGCACACGTCCTTTAAATACCTGACTGTCACTCACTGACATTTCTACAGAGGACTTCCCAGAATATAGGCAGAAAAAAAAAGTCTTAAGGAGTATTCTTTCTTTACAAAAGAGATGAACCGGTCAAACTGTGATCAAACTTGGCACGCGAGAATATGCACCACACCTCTTTCTGCTATTGTAGGAACACAGGGATATGAATGTCAAAACTGGTCATAAGATATTCAGGTAGATGATTCTGACATTTGCTTTTTTTTTTATCTCTGGCACTAAAACTTCTGAATTTGTAGACTTGTGAACTAATAAAAAGCACCACAATTCATGTGTTTGTTCTTTTGCTCCTTAGCAAAACTTGATCAGACTTCTAGTACATAAGTCTTTGTCTACTGGTACATTTGACCTCTTCAAACATTCTGGAAATTAAATTCAAAATAGAAGAAGAAATTTTCAATATTTCTATTTTCAAATGAAGTTACTTTTTTTTTCCGTGGAAAACACCCTGTAATTCAGGGGAATTTCTTGATGGTTCTTCACTGAAATGAAACTTCAGTCACAGCTTAGAGAAACGAAGTGAAACTATCAAAGGCCATGTTAAAAACAAATGAAAGATATTTCTTTGCACTATGTGTAGTTAAGGTGTACAGATTCTTCTGAATATCAAAAACTTACAGAGATTTAAAAGGGACATACAATTTCTAGGAGAAAATCCAATCACTTTTTGTTGCAAGCGATCCAAGAATTTTTTTATGGTTCTATGTAAAGAATTGTAGAGACAAATCTTAAGATCAATGATTTTGTCAACATAATGGTATACCCATAAACATGATAAAAATCCTTGTGGTTTACAGGGTCAATTGTCATTTCGAATGGTCACTCTGACAGCAGTGTTTTATTTGAAAGATAAGAACGATTGATTTTGACAATCAGGTGCATCAGCACAATAAACTAATTATTAAAGGATCTATATTAATTGGCTATAGTACTTAAACTTGATGTTGTGAGGAATGAAAATGGTTTCCCGAGGCAAGAATGAGGGTTTCTTTTGTAGGTGTAAAATATCCTGTTCATAATATGAACACCAAAATAAGAAATAACTTATCTTAAATTTACTGCGTTAATGTGCATCTGCCCCTCAAACTCCACAGACCTTCCCCGGAACAGCTTAGCAAAGTTTTTCCAGTAGAGTCTGTTACACATCAAATGTGTTCCTTCCCAGGGCATAAGAAACATGGTGATAACAAGTGCCATGAGATCATTGTATTAGAGTTGACAAGTCTCCCAGCTTTGGCAAAGAAAGTTCTTGTAAAGCAAGCCTGAGGTGCTGGGGTTTTTTCCCTGTCTGAGGGTTGGTTGATGCAACTAATACTTATCAGAAAATAGTTTGGGCTCTACAAGTCACAGAAGATACAACAGAATTTGAGCTGATATAATCAGTGATTCACTCTCCCTACTTCTGATCTTCTGTTGATGCTGCAACCAGCATTTGATATTTGGTAATTTATGCACCAAGGATCATGTAGCTACTCAGTAAATCTCTACAGCTGCAACCCTTTTAAGGTACAGAGTGCAAACAGCTGAGCCCTGCTTGAACAAGCTCTAACACGAGTCAGAGGATTTATGTTGTTGATATTACATACTGATCTAATACAGATTTTGACGGTCTCTGAGCTGAAACAGGTCTTCCCCTGTATCCTCAGCCAAAGCAAAAAAACTCCACATAGTCCAGAGTTGCTGAAACTAACTCTTCATCTGAAAGACAATATCTTTTTACATCTGTGGCATGAATTTTTTTTGTATGTTTGGGCAGAATTTTAGAAAATCCATGTTTAATTATAGACTCAGACTGACAGAGAGAAGTGAGAGATCATATTTTTTAATAATTTGCTAAAGACCTTTTTTAACAAATTAATTATTCTTCCAATAGAATATGATGTTAAATATTTTCTGACAAGTTGCATTTTTTGTATCTGCAAAGTAAAGTAACAGTAACTTCAAGTAGTCTTCCACTGATAACACAGCTCTTCAAATGACAATTCCAACAGTTTGGAAAAAAACACAAGTTTAATTCTTATAAGGACTCAAATGGAGAATTAATATGGGTAATAAATCCAGATATGCACTAAATGTTTGGGAAAAAATTTATGTGGATGTTGAGTTATACAAATAATAAATGTTGATAAAATAATAATGAACAAAATGCTACTAAAATAATAAAGCTACTAAAATAATATAGGCAAATATAAGCACAGACCTGTCTGCTTTAACATTACAAGTATTCCAAAATAAGTGGTATGTAATACTATACAATAGTATACAATTCTTCATGTGAGCCAAAGCTGGAAAATATTTTTCTTCATAGACAGTCTTTCCTGTATATGAAATATTCTTGACCTCTCCAAAGTTAGTTTTTGGCACATGAAATAAATTTTATTGACAATAAAAAGAATTCATGGTTATAGAATAAGACCTGAATGTTCTAAGATTATTTTATGTTGATGTACCCTTTAGCCATGATTACACTGGTGCAGAAGATGAAAAAAAAAAAAAAAAAAAAGCAAAAATTTGAAGTACTAGAAATACTCTACCTGGTGGTAAGGTAGAGACCAGTTGAAAGGCTGGAAAGCAGTCTGTTTTACAGGGTATGTAGTGGCACTGATTTTTTAGATGTGAAAGAAAAAAATTAGAATCTAGTTGGGCTCTTCCCGATGAAGGTATCTACCTCCAGATTGCAAAAATGAGAATCAGAAACACATGTGCAATCTGATGATCTGCTTGCTACTGCTGACAGAATTTTCAGGACTCAACCTGGGATCAAAACACCTATAAAAGAACCATAAATGGCTCTGGCTAAATAGCAGTGTATTAAATTTATTACTGTTAAAGAAAGATTTGAACAGATCTCACAACTGATTACTCATTTTTAGTCCTATCTTTATCGGCAATCAAGAAACACTGATTACAGGGGGGAATCTTTTCCTTTGTGAAGTCCAATCTCTTTAAAAGTCAAGAAGTGTGTGTCCTAGAATTCTTCTGAAGATTTCAATGAAACTCTAGAGAATTTTGCATATACTCCACCATCAGGTCTGTCGATAGCTACATTTAAAGAAGCTTTGAACTGGAAGAACAAGCTGTCTTTCAGAACATAAGACTTGAGTATCTGTCTTGTGTCTATCAAAATTTTGAAATGTGTTCCTGCCCTGTTGAATAGAAATGTACCTTAATAGTGCTGCTTGACAATTAACTAATTTTGTTGTGCATAGGAGACAAATAAGTTTTTCTTATTGAAAGAATCAAGGATGGGGGAGAGCTTTGTCTACGACTGGAATTTTGCCTCAACTTAAATCATGCAATCTGTCATGATTGCAGATGTTCAGCAGGAGAAAAGCAATAGTCAAGATATTTAGGAAGCAACTGGACATTTTCTGTTTTCATTTTACAAGGCCAGAATATGGCACTGCATCTACTATTAAGCATGTATACATTATTTATAGTTGAATTCAAAAGAAATGCAGGAGACTGGAAAGTTTCTGAGTCTTGAACCAACATGAGATGAATGTCAAGCTTTTGATAATTCCCTTCAATAACTTCTGAAAATAAAAAAAAAGTAAAATTGTGTTGGGAAACACACTAAAGAATTGGCATCATATAAGCAGATATAGAAAATAAACTGATAATAGATAGATCTTCGTGGTATCTGATGCCATGATTGTGTTAGGGCTCAGTACGGATTTGCTGGCAGCAACCGTGATATGTCACTTAAGTAAATACAGTTCTTTTCTTTCTTGATATCATGGCAACAGATTGGTATCAAAGCACTGAACTGGAAGCACAAGCACGACGCCTTCAGGTAGTAGGGGTCACTGACTCCACCAGTGGTGCCAGGAATAAAGCTTCAGAATGCACACTGACTTCAGAATTAGTGACTACATAGAAGTGAAAAATAAAAAAAGTGTTAAAGTAAGCAGAACACAAAGTTCAAAGACAAAAAGGAATTGAATAAATTATACTGCTGTTGCAGAAAACATGAATGACGACAGACTATAAAACAAAAAGGAAGAGGAAACAGGTCTTGGGTCTGATGCTAACTATGGAACAGTGCTGCTAACTATGGAAAAGTGTAACTTTAGGAGTTTTTATTACAAGTTAATTATAAGCAATTGTTATGATATAAAGTGCCAGTAATTCAGGGAAGAAGATTAAAGAGGATCTCATCCAATCCATTGGTTCTGAATGCTAATGGAAGAAAACATCAATCATTCAAAGACCAGAAAAGACAAAGACCAGATTCTTTAGAGTTATGCATTGGATAGCAAAATACCTTTATATCACAACAGATTTTTTTTTAAAATACATTTGCTTTAAAACCAATATTTACGTTTATTGAGAATAGTGTGAAAAAAAGGAATATAAAAGTGGTCCTTCAAAGTGTGTTATGTAATCTAAAACATTAACACTGAATTTAGGCTCAGTGTTGCTGACTTTTCCATGCAGAAAGTTTTTATTTCACAAAAAGTAAAAGCTACTAGTTTGGACTAAACTCAATCTATAAATATAATGAAATACAATTTCACATTCACTGAGTATTAAAACTCAGGTTAAAATTGATATAAATACAAAAAAGATTTTGAAATTACATAGAATTATGAACTTTTTCAATCCTACATTATCCTCTATACTTAATTTTATATGCTTTGTCTGAAGAGAAAAAAAGAAAAGAGTTTATGATTTCATTATTGTTTTCTGCATAACATAGTTTTAGACTGTTAAACACAAACTTATTTCCCTATTATTGCATCATTAATTTTTCTTCTATATCATCACAGTTTGATTATATATACCTGCCAATATTTTTAGAGCATGTTATGAGGGAGAATTTCACTTGCAATGCTATTTTGGAAAAGATGAAACTGCATGGGAATGTCCATTTATTTATATTACTATGACCTGTTAAAGATTTATAAAGGCTCTCCATTTTCTTATATATTTAGGAATGGACAAATCTGTATCACTAATTACTCACAGTAAGGTCATTAGATACACGCTTTCTTTTTGTCATTACAAAGACTAATATTTTTGCAATAATGGCACTATGCAGAGTAGATGAAGCAAATAAATAATAAACCTCCTTATTCTGATGCTAATGCAAAACCAAATGTTCTTTCAATTTTACAGCTGTAAAAATTAAAGTGAGAAAGGTATCAAAGAAGTAAACAGCAATATTCAACACAATATCTGTTACTTCTACACATCTTTCATATGACCACATTGACTCTGAAGTGACAAAGGTGCAAATATAGGAAGTTGTTTTGAATTTCTATTAAATTAATTGGAAACTAGAAAATATTTTGTTCTTTCATTACTTGAAACATAAAAAATAAACTGGATTTTATTTTTTTATTTTTTTATTTTACAGAATAACGTATTTTATTTTTAAAAACACTGTAATCAACCATAAAAATATTAGCATTTAATTATGGTTTTGAAATTTATCTATTTTCATTTCCACACAGTTAGAGGAATCAGCTTTCATACTTGGTACCCAGAAGTTTTCATAATTCTTTGAAAAATTATTACTACTAACTAATCCCCTGATGGAAATCAACATTGATATTTTGTTCTAAAGTAATGCTCTAAATGAAATGCTGTAGAAGAATATTTTGGCTAATGTCAGTTATGTACTTTGGTCTATGGACAAGCCATTTGGCTTTCCTGAACACTACCATAGTGATAATGCACGACTGATGCCCAGTGGACTTCTCAGCTGAAATTTTCTTGACCACTGCATTTTTTGTAGTCATGTCTATACAAACAATCATAATAAAAGTAATTAACTGACGTTGGAGAACTGTTGACTTATTTACTTTTATTTCTTTTGCTAATATTGAGATAATTAAGAAGATAAAAACACGTACTGTAATATTTATAGTGCATAAACTACCTTAAAAGATTTATTTTATCTTTTACAATGAAGAAAACACCTCTTTCATTTCAAGATGAAGCAGAAAAAAATCTCTTCTCCTCACCTTATTCTTTCCAGATTTTTTAAATAACAGAGAATGCATCTCTGCTGCTCTCTGCTCCAATAGGCAGTTTAAAATTTTGAAAAAAGACAGTTTAGAAAACCTTCACTAACCAAAACTAAACATATAATGAAAGATTGAACAAAACTTAATTTTTTGTAAATGACAGGTTTTTTCTGTCAACTCCATCACCTTTCTCAATAAAAACCTCAGAAGCATCTTGTATCCTTAAATATTATGGAAGTTGAATTTTAAACATAGACTATATTATGACTATAATCTAATAGAATATCAGAATTTAAATTAGAACAAGTCAGCATTCCAGGTAAAATACACCAGTAAGAGCATAGTTCAGCTCTCCATCAATGTAATATTGAGGTCGTCTGTACAGTTATGTTTGCACCTCACACTCTCTCTACCATACTAGAATCTTGCTAACAGGACACCTGAAAGATTATCTTATTCTTATTCCCCAACCCAACAGAGAGTCCTTGGCAGACATTCCAAGAAACAGAGATTAGGAGTTTTCCTTTCAGTTGTCTTCTTTAGAGTGAAATTTGAGATTTGTCTTTTTATGTAAACCTTCGTTGTCTAAAACCTACAACATAAATATTATGATGGTCCCCAACATATGAAGAGCAGAAAAGATGCAGGACACTGAGATCAATCACATAAAGACACCAAGAACATGGTCAAGTTTTATGAGAAGTAATCTTCCAAAACAGTTTTGTCATTGGCCACTGCATGTGAAGACAACACTTACTGGAGAAAAAAAACCCCAAAGGTATCAATATCAGAAAAAACCCACTAAGAGACAGAAGGTTATAACAACTTCCACCGGATGTTCATTGTACAGCATATGTCACCATTCAGATTAAGCCTCAAAGAAGCCAAACTTCAAATCATAAACAGTCTCATAAAATCTGGTGCAGTAACTGTATAAAATGAAAATATAATAATAGTTTATGTAAATTGCAACATTTCATACAAACTACTTACATGAGATTGTTAAAGACTTAGTAGTGAGGCTTCTTTATTAAACACTGATTTTAAAAAACTGATAATGCTCTGAAAAGAAAAACACTTTTCCACATAGTGGCAAAAGTATATTTCCTGGAACTTTTCAAATCAGATTACCATTTTACAGTAACTCTTATAAACAAAAAAAGACAACTATAGCAAATATTTTAAACTGAGTAGCTATTTTTCCTCATTAGAATTTTACAGAATCCTGTCAGTTCAACAGATGTGTGAAATCTGACATTTTCTGCATAAAACAGGGTACATGGGTATTTAATATATCTTCTAAGCAAGTACCTATAACATGTATACAGACACACAATAGTTCTACATTTTTTTCTACATTTTTTAGTTATTGCATCAAACAGCATCTCAGAAATTATTTAAATAATGAATACATTTAATTATTTTTTCTGGAGATAATGTATATAATAATTCTATTTATATTATAGAAAACATTCATATATTAAATAGCCTGTTCAAAATAATTGTCATTGGACTTCAGGATATATTTAGATCCAATACTGATATAACAGTAATTGTAAAGCTAGCTGTTTTTTCTAACAACAAAGTCCCTGCTTTTCTGCAACTGTTTTGGTTTTTAGTACTGCTCATTCACTTCAGAAGTGTCATTTTCTACAATAATGGCACAGCAATTGTACTTGTTCACATAAAAACAGTAACTCAGTCTAATTTGCTCGTTCTTGTAGCTTCAATGTAGTTAACACAAACTGAACTCACAGACATGGTTACTGAGAAAGAAACTACGTTCCTATGTTTGGGATAAGCCAAAGTTGAGTTTTAGGAATGTTAAAGTAAATGCACAAACCAGCATGTTCTACAAACAATTTCAGAATCAAACCCAGGACCAAAAAAGGGCAACTATCAGAAAACTTTTTGAGAAATACCTCCTAAATGTACTTTTACCCTCGTCTGTGTGTGGATGTGCTGTCACAACTAAAGAAGAGATCTCTTTCAGTGTCACGAGAACATGGTCAGCGCATAAACAGGCAAAAGGAGCTACACAAAATGTCATTTTGTACTCTACTGCAGAATCCTAAGGAAAAAAAAGGAGATTGTTCAAGGATAGGAAAGGAGGTATACAAGGATAAGAATAATTTATATGTGGATTACAAAACCTGAAGAACTTCAGTGATCAGAAAGTGGTACCTTTCTCTATCTTTGAGTGATGTACGTATTTGTAACGTGAATGCTCCAAGCAGTAAGTTCCCATATCCACAATCATCACAGGAGCAGTTGCTGAGTTCTTGAAGCAAATAGAATCACTCTATCACATGCTGCATTAGCTTTGAGTCTTCCTCAGTATTACTGCGGTGGTTGATAAGAATATAGATAAAGCTTCAGGAGACATAAAGAATGGAAGCATTTTTTAGCAACACCGCTGATACAGCTTCAGCTCTGATGGGTACATTCCAGTGAGAGCAAAAGGCTGTATTTCAGTTGTTCGACAAGACGCCTTGAAATATTTCATATTCAGTTTATGTATTCAGGCAGAGAAGGCCATGTCCACATCAGCAATTAATATGAATGATTTTACACATCATCTTAAGAGGTTAGTTTTCCTTCTACAATAACAAAGAATTCCCTAGATATCAAAGTGGAAAACACTTCCAGTTTTCGTATATGAAGTATGGAAAAGTATATAGAAATACTGACTCTGTGACTAAAGCGAAAGTAAGGAAGCAAGAAAAAGTGTAGGACAGCTACTTCCAAGAAGCTACCTGGAAAGAACATTATCTGTGATAGTTGAGTCATAAAGGTCTGAAGCTTATTCCTTCACTCCTTATCAGAAAACTGTCACAGATGACTCTATTTCAGCAGAAGCTAGACTTTGCTGACTTTGGAAGAACTAGTTCTTCTGCTGACAGAGCTGATTGCTTGCAGCTGCTTGCTAGCAGCTTCTCAGAGAGGGTTCCTGTGGCGCGATCGCCCTTCACCAGGAGGAAAGAGCCACGAGGTTTCTTCTCTAGATTCTAGCGGCAAAAAGTTGTTTATTCGAAACTCCCATAGGCTTTTAAGGTTTCCAGGGGAGGGTTTAGAAAGAGGAACATGATTGGGCAAAGGTCCGGGAGAAAGGGAGTGGCTTGAGGGCTCCGCTAACCAGTGGGGGATACAGGAGGACCAAAGTCCAATAACAAACCAGGGTTGGGGAGAAACAGAGGAGACAACCAGTAATGCTTGTGCAGGGGTGGGGACCTCTTTGAGGAGGGGAGACAACATGACGCTGTACAGGGGGACCACATGGGTAAGGGGGATTACATAATTCAGGGGAGAACCGTACAATAAAAATGCAAATAGTCAATGTTTTTCCACTCAGCTTGATCCCGGAGATCTGCTGCTGTGATGGACCTGCCTCTAGAGTCTTTCTTTCCAGGATTAATTCTCCCACAATCTACATGCCGGGGGGGGAAAGATTCTACTGCCATGTTTTGTAGTACTGTAACAAAAATGAGGATAGCCACTCATACAAACTCACTAACTTTTACCAAGATGCTAACCCATCTGGTTACTCCTCTTGGACATTAGTTTCTCCCTTTCTCTCTGGACAAAAGGCTGATCCCCAAAATTCTTTCAAACTTTGTTTTTAATTATGACTGGCCAAAATCTCATGTCACCTCCCTCAGAGAATGTCTCAGTACAGTACATTACTGTAATAATGTAATAGATTTCTGATATTAATAGAATTCTGATATTTGACCACCTAACAACTGATGCCAGAGGATACTGGCATTGAACATCTCAGAGAATATACTTTATATTATATACCATTGCTGTGTAAATGTAAAAGGAAAATATGGGGGGGTTTATATTCATATCATATGAAAACAATGATATGGCAAAAATTTAATAACAAAATTATAACCTATTTGTTCACTGTTTTCAATACAGTTAAGGAACTATCTAATGGCTTATTCCTCATACACCATGAAGTCCACTAGTTTATTCTAGAGCTATCTATGCTACCTAAAGAAGATGGTACGCTCAGCTTTTCTATTTTCAAGCTCTTTCTTCTGTTATCTCATATTTTAATTTAACTCTTGAAAATATACCCACTGGTTTTGCTCTGCAATTCAGTGGGATCATTTCAGTTCATTTTATGTGAACTTCAGAGAAAGGACAGCAATTATTTGTAATTCACAGAACATATTTTCTTTGAAAATCTACGCACTTGGAGAATGACTACATGTCTGGAATTTATGAGGAACACAATGTATAGCGTTATTTAGCATGGTATCACATAAAAATCCCCATATGACTCTTGTTCCCAGTTATTTTTCAGTAACACTTGAGGAAAAATTTTACTTTTTAGGAAAGGAAGTAGGAGTGAGTAGGAAAGTCTACAAGACATATACTCACAAACACTACTATAGGCAAACAACATCCTTGCCTCAGAAAACTCCTTCTGCTTTTGAAAGATTAAACAAGTATCAAAAATTCTCTTTCCAGATGAATTTTTAGAGCTTTTTTAGTTCATACCTCATCAGGATTGGGCACACATAATTATGCCAGCTACTAATTTATATTGATTAACCTCTATAGGTGCCTATTATATACATTGAAATGCACCATACAAAACAGCTTTAATATAAAGCTTCTCATTCTACATGGATAATAAAAAGGAATACAATGAGGACAATTAAGTAAACTTAATCTTTTCTACGCCTCAGCCAAAAGTGTAAGAAATATGATGTGCTTCTCACAGAAGGCCTTATAGATATATAAATGTTCTGTAATTCCTGCATTATACATGTTCTCACTTAAGGTAGTTATCCAACCCTACTCACCCAGCAAACTTAAAAAAAAGAAAAATATAAATGTTAACTGAATAATATATTTTCTGAGCTCTATAACTGCTAATCCCAAGTACATGTCACATGCCAGCTCTCCTCCTTTCTTCCTGTCAGTGCAATAGGTGTGCACAAAAATGGTGCTAGGGGCATTGT
>NW_026138056.1:14797500-14817500 GCF_025592945.1 Manacus candei
ACAGAAAAATTCTAGATTTAGAGAAAAGTGCTTCTCTTAAGAAAAATAAAAATAAATGAAACCTGTCTCTTTACAGCAATTCTAGATTATGCATATTAATAAAAATTGCATACATCCTGGCTACTTTGGAAGGCTAGAAAATTCAGTCTCTCCATCATCCCCATCCCCCAAAACTGCACTTTCCTCAATTCTTTTTTTAAGATGACCAACTTTCTGGACTTCATGGTAGATTCATTTTTTCCTCAGTGTGAATTTTCTGTTTCCAGTCTATAACATTCTATTAATGGTGGTGGGATCAAGTACATCATAGTGACGCCAGTGATGAGATTAATTTTTTCTCTTCCTTCAAGTTTCTTGGTGAATACGTCTAGTAGGTCTCATCTCATTTTTTTTATTCTGTCTACATGACTCTTCTTTATTCTATCTAAAGATAAAATGGGAACACTCAATAAACTACATTTCCAAGAAACATTCATTTTATAAAAAATAAATTCGATTTATAACATTCACCTCACTTTCTCATAAAGTTCAAACATAACATAATAATTGTAATGTGGAGTGAAGGATTCAACCCCACCTTCTTTGTATACATTCTTCAAAAATTAAGCAGCTTTTAGATAGTCATCACTTAATACCCATCATTTTTGAATTTAAAGAATACGTCATACTGACAAGGGTGAAAGAGTGAAACTTTACACTTTATGTGTAAATCTCAATCAAGTATTTTATTGTACTTGGTCAGCAGATTTCTTTTTGAAACTACAATATGTTGATATTTTTATTTTGAATAATTTGCTTGACTTCAAAAACATTTTAAAGAGCTAGACAAGCTGAAACTACCTGTAACTCATGGCTGGCCTTCCCAACAACAGCTATAATTTGAATTGAGCGAATGGCAGCCTTCACAGGAATGAGTAGAATTATCATCACTTCTCTGCATGGTATCCATTCTAATGAGAAAAGGAAAGGGAGAAAAGGCATGTAGAGGTCTGTTTGGCAAAATGGAATCATTTAAATTGGCTTTGAAAGAAAAAAGTACCAGAACCTTCTAACTCATGTTGGCAGAGATCTATTATTTGAGATCAGTTGTCTCAAGGCGGAGAAAATCTCGCTACTCTTCTGCATAGAATCATAGAATCATTGAGCTTAGGAAAGACCTTTAAGATCTTCCAAGTCAAACTGTTAATTCAGCACTGCCGAGTCCACTAATTACACCAGGTCCCTAAGTGCCACACTACATGTTGTTTAAATACCTGCAGGCATACTTACCCACTTCCTTGAGCAACCTGTTCCAATGCTTGTCAACCCTTTTGGTGACAAAATTTTACTTAATATCCAAACTAAACTCCCTCTGGCATCATCTGAAACCATTTCTTGGTTGAAAATTTGCATAGTCCAAAATCATCAGGATACACATTCCTTTTAAAAACATCACATCTTATTTTTATTGCCTAAGGTGATCTGCTACAATTCATATAGTAAGAAGAACCCAAATCCAATGTTTAAGGTTTAGGATGGACTGGACAGCTTTGTATTACAGCTAGTTTATTCCCTCTTTGCACCCTTGTCATGACAAGATCTTTTGTACAGTCCTTTGGTCTCTGTGAATATCCTGGCCTTCGCAGCTGAAATCTGCAATGATAATTACATTGAGTGATTTAGCTGTTAGAAAGACCACCTTCAGTCTGCATTCAAATGTCCTGAGGATTCTCCTGAGAAAAGGTACACTTAGCAAGGATTGAATAAGAATGTGTCACAATAGAAGTAATGTAAGAGCAGAATAATCCTTGGAGAGTTTAAGGTACAAGTATCCTAAGGATACTTATTATTATGAATATTTATGCTAAGAGTAATTCTAGAGACATTATTCTAACTAAAAGGATATTTTTTTAGAGCTTCACATGAATGTGAATAGTTGGACTGAAGAAAGTGAACTGAAATACAGGAATTGGAGGAGTTGATATGAGGAAAAGATTCATCACTCAGTGATACGCATTCCTGACTGTTGCGGTATTTTCAAGAAGCAACACAGTTCAGCTATTGCTGACAGTATAGACTATCTGCACCACAAAACAGCACTTTGATAGAACCATAGAATGGTTTGGGTTGGAAGAAAGTTTTGAAGATCATCTAGTTCCAACTCCCCTGCCATTGGCAAGGACACCTTTTGCTAGATCAGACTGTTGAGGGCCCCTTTCAACCTGACCTTGAACATTTGAGGCATGGGGTATCCACAACTTAGGCCACACTGTTCCAGGGTTTCATTGGTACCTCAATCTTTTGCCTCAGTGTGAGAGAAAGTGTTTAAATATCCTTGGAGTTAAAAAAACACTAAACTAAGCAATACTACTATTCTCTGTTAGAAAGCCTTTTCACGCTTAAAACTGAATGTGTGTTACAGGTGCTCTCTGAGGTGAGGACTAAGTAAACTGTAAAATAATATTAAAATCTAGTGTGAAGCATTCCATGTCTGAATTATTTTATTTTCAGTGAAGGCTTGATTAGGAATTTCTGGTTTTGTGAAGCTGAATAGTTAGGAATATTTTAAGAATTAAAATAGTATGAAACAATTGACACAATGTTTCAAGTCCCACAGACAGCTGGGCACATGTTTAAATTAGTGGAATGAGTAATCCTATTGAATGCATAGAATTTACGCTTAAGTGCATAATTCTAAAATACACTACAAAGATGTACTAAAGCAATATTAGTCTTTAATATCTGTGTGCACATGAACATATAAACACACACATTTATAATATGAGAGATTTTTTCCAAATTGAAGTCATGCAATGATGAATTTGCCTTAGTTCAAAATATGTTTTTTCTGTTTCATAATAAAGACCACACGGAATCCAT
Source organism: Manacus candei (assembly GCF_025592945.1). Lineage (NCBI taxonomy): Eukaryota > Metazoa > Chordata > Aves > Passeriformes > Pipridae > Manacus > Manacus candei. The sequence continues at coordinate 14,800,360 of NW_026138056.1, forward strand.
GTTAAAATGAAAAGTTAAACCACTTATACTCTAAGTAGAATAAAGACTTACAAATCTAAGTCTTGTATAAAGTGTGAAGTGCCCATGTACATTTGATACACAGCACTCCATTAGATGCTCTGTCACTGTCCAAACACAATTTTCTTTTTCTTTTTTTTTTAAATGAATCAGTCAGAAACCTCTGATAGCACCATTTCAAATGCAAATAATTCTGTTCCAACTGCCTCTTTACATTAGCTAAATGAAGTCATCAGTAAACAAAATTGGAAGAAATCTTAACACAACTGCTGTAAACAACTTTAAAAGTTTTATATCCCAAAAGATTAAAAGTGGTAGAAGACAGTTCAGATTCACTGAGGATGTTCATCACTGATAGAGTTTATAGTCAAAAAATAATCTCTCTCATCTCACCCAAACTGATACTGGTCACAGCAAATTATAATCAAAGATAGATTTCTTGGAGGGTGATAATACCATTAGATTTAAGGAATTAAAAATACATGAAACTTTTGAGTTAATGAACAGGGTCCTTAACTGCTCATTTAATTCAAACAGCTGTTTGTTAATGCCCTAAGCAGTGTCATAAACTGTGAAAATACTGTTGAGTGCAAGACACTAGTTAATGCTATAAAGCAACACATGCTCTAATATTAAAAGGATTTAATGGGATTAATAGAGAATAAAACATTAACTCCCTATTATGATGTTTTTAGGACCCAAGGGCAAATTCTGGCTAAAAAGGACTCTGGTTCTAAAAGCACAAAAAGTAGACTATAGCACTGTACAGCAAATCATGGCAATTTTATGCTCCTGAAAAAAAGTGGAACCCTGATAAGATCACATCTGTTCCAATCACAGACTGGATAAAATCACTGTTTACTAAAGTCCTAAATAACTAAATATGTGGAACCCCAACAAGATCCCATCTGTTAAGACTACAATTTGGATAAGGTCCCATTACAAAAATTTCTATATAATAACATCTTACTCCAAAATAATGAAATTTTTTTATTTTCTTCAGTTTCATAAATTCTTTCATAGGGATACACAATATTGTAAAAATCCTACAGCATAATTAACTGGCTTGATGAACATTAATAATATATTAGTATTTGGATTGTCAATTCAAAAACTCAATCAAAAACTAGTCTTACTGTTTAATCCATATAACCTCAGTCACATGTTCTTAATTCTAGTCATTTCAAATACATCTATGCAATTTTTTTTCATTCCTAATGCAATGACAGGTTTGATACTATATGTTGCTCATCAGTAAATTACAAAAGCTTATTATTTGTAAAGGTCTCTACTAGTTTTTCTGATTTTTTTTTTTTTTGAAAGAATATTCTTCTAGGAAGAAAATAGAAAGTAGGCTGAATTTACCTTTACAGGTATAACATATTTGAAAATTGTTAGTAGTAGGAGAATGTTGGAGAATGTTGAAAAAGTTCACACAATCTTAATATATAAATAAAATCCATTTTAATGTCCAATCTTTTTTTTAAAAGTCATACTGCAGAAAAGAACTATGAATTTGGTTTTTTTTCTAAAGATTAAAGGAAGCGAGGTTAAACATTGTGTTTTCACATCATATTGTCCTCCAAAACATTATTAATTGCTTTATAGGGTAGCCCATAAAATCAGATGCACTTCTGTCCTTTTAAATGGAAAAAAAATACCCTTCACAAACCTAGCAATATCTTTTAAATAATTTAATTATAATTCTTTGGTTAATTTCTGTATTTAATATTCTCTAAAACATTAATAATAAGTTGCAACTGCATTTGCATAGCGGATATTTTCACCTGAATATCTCAGGTCGTGACTTTTATAAGATCACAGGATCAGAAAGAGTAAGGCCCTCATTTATAATAAAAGTGAGGGCTGACAGTCACCAAAAAGGTAATCAAAGATGCGAATGTTCTTAATTTCTGCTTAAGTTCATGGAGCATATGCATTTCCAGTGCTTGATTCCCCCAAAGGAAATTGCTTAAAACCAGTCACATATCTAGAGGATAAGAACATCTACTTACAAAGTAGTGGTCTTCAACTAAAGATTGTATTCAGATTTTCCCATATCAACCTTTTCCATAAAGACACAGCAGTTATTTATATAATGACAGAGAAGGAATGAAGAGACAAATTAAGAAATAGTTTTCCACACTTGGACAAACTGTGGAATCATAGAATTTTTAAGGTCAGAAAAGACCTCTAAGATCATCGAGGCCATTTAGAAATGCTAATCAAAGTGTATTGAGATATCCAGCTTGTCCCAGCAGAGACTTAATTTCAGGTATGGACTGCTTGGGGGGGTTGTTAGTTTGTTTTAGTCTGTGAACCTAGAAAGCAAAATAATCTTTCTAAAGGTTTATACTAGATTCCACTTACAATAACAGGCCCTATTTCCCTGAAGCCTTCTGGCAGATAAAATCATCTTGACGTGTGCCCTTCCCTATAGACTTCCTTTACCATTCAAAATACAATATTAAAAAAAGATTCCTTCTATCTTCTGTTCCACCCTTCTCATTGTGTAACAAATTTGCAAGACGTGTGTTTCCCATCTGAACTTGCTTATATGTAGAGAGTCATTAGAATTTGCTTTGCTGTAAAACTCACGTGACTACATTTTGTGAATTTGCTCCTGAGAATTACTTCTTAATTTCCATCTCAGGACATTACACCAGAATATAATGAGGTTTTAAGGCTTGTGGACAAGTTCAAATAAATATTTTTTCTGTCAGAGTAAGATCCTAAGCAAATCAACCTATTTGTTTGATTAAGGTTCTTTATTTACACTTCTTTTTGGTTATGCAGTCAGTGAATACAAATGAACCCTAAAAGGTAGATTGGGTCCCCGGTGTCCCACCTTCACTCCAGCATATTTGGAGATAGCATTGTATATGTTTAGTTTTATTTCCTTCCCTTGCTTCTTTTCTGTACAGATAGTTCTTTTGCACTAGAAAAGAAGCTAAATTAGCTTTAAAGGGTTTTGGTTTTTTGTGGTTTTTTTTAGTTAGGCAGCCCAATTTTGACTGATGTTTAGCAACTGGAACAAGTGCACAAGGAAAGGGGTTTCCAACAGACTCTCAATATTCATTATGTTTCTTACTGTATTATTTGTAAATCAAAACCTTCTTTACTATATTACAAGGCTTCAAAAATCACATAACTTAAGAAAAAATAGTATAAAAATATCTTATTAACGAATAAGTAATTTCCTGAGTATTTCAGTAAAATCCATCAAGATACCTAAAATAACACAAAATGGATATGGCATCAGAAGAGCTCAATTTATGTGGAACCTTCTTAACACTCTGGTAATTTTAATAACAATATGTACACCCAAATTACTTGCAATAGACAAAAGACCCCAAATATCAGAGAAGGAAGACAATTGTCCCAACATTTGGTTCTGTGCTTTAATTCAAAATACTACTCTTTATGCTGCTTAAATCTTGTAGAAGAGCAGGTCTTACATATGCTGAGAAAACCAAGGGAAAAACCAGGGAGAGCACTCATGGTTGTGGGAGTCAACGAAATTAACACGATCCCAGTTGGAGGCAGAATCTGGAACCCTTTATTGGACTTAGAAGTGGATATTTTAAGGGTCTGGGGTTTACAACAGGGGATTGAACTTATTACAAGTGGGGGGTTTCAGGGGATGAAGTAAGGGGAAAACCCAAGTCACCCTTTTTGGGGTCTTAGGAATTACATCATAGGGAAAAACCACTTATCTTAGGATTACATTTTTGGGGATTTACATGGGGGAGAGATATTCAAGTTTACAGAATACACAGGATACACAGGGAGGGAGAAAACAACAATGGATTTTATGCAGAGGCTTGATAAAATCAGAGTACAGTCTCTCTGGGTCTGGGCAGGACATTCCAAACTGGTGATATCTTTTCTGGTACTCAAACTGAGGTTTTTTCTGCAGCTTTCGTAGCCCAAGGCCTTTTGCTGAGACTGCTGAGACAAATACCTTTCTGCAGGTATTTGATTTTTGGGATCCCACACATGGTAAGATGAAATAGTAAGATGAGGCCATAGACTGCAGTACTGCACAGATATAGACACTACTTGAAGCACTTGAACAAGAAATATCTGTTCTTCCTATTTATTTGAGTATCTGCCATGAAAGGCTTGTGTTTTGAGATTCTTTAGGAGTTTCCCACATTTGGGCATAGCTATGATTTACTGAGGTTTTAAAGAGCGGTCAAAAGAACACTAAATATTTGTGAGATTATGCAAAATGGTTAATGCTATAGCACAGATGTTTAGTCTCTTTCAAATGCTCCCATAATCTGTGAAAATAATAGACTCTATGAAAAGATAGCTAAGTACAGCAATATAACTATTTGCTTGGAAATGCTTTTGAGAATCTTGATAAAAAGAGATTGACTAACCTTCTCTCCCCATACCACGGACTGGAAATTTCCCCCCACATGTCCAAACTCCACTTAATTTTGGGTACTCACTCTATCACTTAGAATTCGTAAACAATGTACCTTCTAGCCTCTGTGCTAGCCCATAAAAAAGCCTCAATCTAATTGTAAGACCACAAAAGGACATATATTTTCTTATGTTTCCTGTGTTTTTCACAACAGTTTCCTTCTTCAGTTGTCACGACATCTCTCATTTTAACACAGAGCTTCCAATTCTTACAATTAATAAGTAAAAAAATGGAAGACAGAACCAAATCAGTGAAAGGACAGTGTAAGATGTGACTAGACATTTCTAGCAAAAAAAAAAATCACCATAGGCTAGCAGACAACAGATAATTCAATACATTTTATGTTGATCGACTTAGTACAAGTTAGAAGGCATCATAGCATGCCTAAGAACAAAAGTAACAGGACATCTTACACATCAAAGAACCAAAAAGGCCTTTTTCATGAATTTTTCTTAACTGAAGTAGTACCAAGACCTGTACCCATCTTCAGGTACACATTTAAGGCTGGCAGTAGATTCTCAAATGGATCTATTTTATAGAAGTGTACAGGTTAGGGAAAAAAACAGTACAAGATTTTTCAAGTTACTAAAGGTGAAAGCATTCATTGTCCCTGGTTAGTACCTATGGATGTTGACACTATTGACTTCTGGTAATCTACAGAACTAGTGGTGCCAATAATTTAGATTGTTGAAGTCTCATATATCACATCATGAGAGCTATAGGTGCTGTTTTTCTCTCCAGCTCTCACCTCAAGTATCCCTCAGGTAATCTAAAAAATAACTCCAATTAAATGTCCAGTACATTAGAATTACAATCCAGAACTTGTTAGAAAGTTACATCTTTCTATGTAACATCTGATTTTTAAGTTTAATTTTCAGTTCACAGTACTCAAGATGTAGATGCAAATAAAGGTGAAGAGAAAGATGGATAATAATAGTCATTAATTTTGTCACTAAACAATGAGGCATAGCCTCCCAGTTTTTATCGCTCCTGTCAAGATAGAATATTAGTATTAAACCTTGCCTTCATATGTATACTGTTTCCACATTCATTTGTATCAAAGACAGTATGAAAAGTTGGTGCAAGAAAGGGAAAGCCAAAGAACAGTAAAATTCTTTCTGAGATAGTTTGAGCTTTATGTCTGGATCCATAGGTACAAGATAAATATTTATTCTCACTAGAAATATTTTCTACTCTTGTGAGATCTATAAGGTTATCACTGAAAATCTGAAAATTATCTGTGATGGTCTTCTCTAAATGAATAATCGTTTGTGTTTTTTTTTTTAATTTTCAAAAGAATAATAAATCTCAACAAATATTGAGTGGAATTATCAGATAAGACAGTAAGTTAAAAAAGTTAAAGTGACTTTATAATCCATGTAACAAGTATCACGTCAGGATTAAAAATCAAGATTTCCAGACTTTTACTGTACTAGTCGGCACTGAAGGGCATCTATCACTGCAGCAGAATTGGAATGATTTCTGTCTTGATAACCTGTTTTCCTTTTGGAGAGTTTTAGGGAAGACAAACACAAGCAAAACATTTATATTCTCAAAAGAGGAGTAAATATTTATTTACAAGTGTATATATGCTGTATTCTAAAATTTGGTCAGGATTTAATTTAGCAAACAGGAGGAGGAAAATGGGGCAAGTTTTTTGGCCTCACAACATGAAAGTCAGCAACCTACTGAAAGTGCATAGAAACAACTATGTAACTAAAGAGACTTATGGCTGTGAGTAACTAACTCTTGGACACTACAGTGTGTAAGTATTTATCCCAACAGCACATACTACACTTACCAGTTCCTAATTGACTAAGCAAGGTAACTAATAGTGTGTTATTTTTCAAAGTGTATTATTCTTCAGAATTTCAATGCACGTAAACCAGCTTTCAATTAATGGTGTCCTACCACATTCTCATGAACTTATTAGCAGAGTAAAAGAAAAGTTGCTGATGAATAAAACCCATCATTTTTATACAAGTAAATTGAAGGGCAGATCAAAACAAAAGGAACAGGAACTCCTTTCCTGAATATGGGAAGGATGAAGCAGTAGTTGTGCCTTCTGAGTTACTCGCTGTCTAACTCACAGATGTTTTGGGCTTGAGCTAACACAAAACAGAGTAGAATTTCACACTTTTGAAATAAAGTATCTGTATCTGTTTAGGTACAGAAATAGTATATTTGTTAGATAGGAAAGGCAGCATTAACAGCTGATATTAAGGATGAGTATGTCAGAACTTGCTGAACTAGACACATACCTTCCAAAATACTGCTAAGCTAAGAGTATGTCTCCAATGCTATAAAAATCTTTACTTTTTTGTGTAACAGCCCAGAGACATGAACATTGATATTCTCTCCTGTAGCACTATTTTGAAAATAATCCAAGTAAACTTCACTGAAAATGGTAACTTTTATAGATTAAATATAACAATTTATGTATTTATAGGTAGTGTAGTGTGGCTACATAAAAAAAAAAAGAATATTTTGGAAGAGATGTCTGAGATACATGTATGGTAAGGCCCTCTCCCTCCAAGGATCCTGAAAATTAAATAGTTCTTTTCTTCTCGATGAAAGACTTAACTAAAATAAGCAGTATGAACAAAGCTCCAACTGTGAACTAATTAAAGACAATTCCCTTTCATGGTTTTCCCACTAAATGTCACTTGTGATTTTATTTTGCTTTCCCAAGTTTGTCTTACTTTACATATCTGTCTTTTATAAGGTTAATGCAAAATACTAACTATTTTAAATACTGAACAATATACCCAAAACCTCCGAAAGTTTACATCAGCATTTATTAAGTCTAGAAAAAATAAAATTTTCAACTGTGCTAACATGTGCAGACTCATACTAGTAATACTCTTCAGCTTTACCAAGCAATAACAAAAAACAAACAAATAATATAACAAAAAATAAATCAGGAAGCCGTTATTTGGATTTTTTTTTTATTTAAAGTTGAACACAGCATAATATGCAAATGCCTGTATAATGCTGAAGTCAGCCTTTAAAATATCAATGCTACTCCAAATTAAGTAAAGTTTTCAGCACCTCCAAATCAATCTAGCTATATGACAACATAAGTAAAAAAACCCTGCTTATTCAGTCAACATCCTTGGGGTTTTATATTCAATGCTACCCAAGGCACATTGCCCTGTTGTATAGGAAAAAAGAAGGTTGAGATTTTTAAGAGTTATAAATTCACATTCTTGGCGATGTAGGAAAATCACAAGGTCCAGGAAGAAGCAATTTGACCTATTTGAGCAGGAGATTGGACTACAGACCTTCCAAGGTATTTTCAAATCTAAATGAATATATTATTTTAAGCCTGGGGAGTCTCATTCTCCTCCTTAACAAAGATGTTTTAGCACTACTCTGACAATAGGACACCTTTCTAACACTTGCTGCATATGTTCCTTAATTGTGGGGCTTTAAGTGACTAGAAATGTCAGTGACCTGACAGTCTATCCCCCTACTATTTTACTTTCCAACAGCCTCATAGCCAGTCTCATATCCCATATGCTATTCCTTGTACATCATGGCATTTCTTTATTTCCCATGTGTGGTGAACATGCAATGATACAATAGGCATTCTCTTTATTACTCACAAATTAATGTAGTTTTGGACATAACCGGCTGGGAATGTGTATTCTTCCCTACAAATTGGCCACTGCTGTATTAGCATAATAAAGAAATGTCATTATTTAAAATTGAGCAATAAAGTTATAATTCAGTTCTCAAAAAGTTAAACAGAGTTCTCATTTCCTCTTAAGCCTTCTGGGAAGGCTTTTGACTTTGTTAAAGTCAAAAGGTCAGTTTTACTATTCCTTGTACAGTACGCTGAAATTATTTTAATTTCAATATAAAAATTGATATTTTTTCTTAATTCCAAATTGGTAAGACATGCAATACCAAAATTCCTACCTGACTGATATCATTCACAAAAAGTACATCAGATTTGTAGTCTGGACTGATGTGTCACATCTGTGATGGCACAGAGTGGTCATGTATACATATGTAAAGCAGAAGTATTTAATAATTATTTCCAGTGCAAATGAAAATATCTTCTGCTGGGGAGATTCATGAAACCTGAGAAATCTCTAAAACTGAAGAAAATCTGCCATTAGAGACAGCTGATGATCTTTTCACTTCTTCATGATAATGCTTATAATAGAAATAAATCACAGTAAATGTTATCTTAAAATACTTATGCAACTCAATTACACCAATAATTTAAAATTGGCAGTAGTTTTCATTTTCCTATACAATGCACTAGATCAGAAAAGGGAAGAGAAACAGAGTAGTAAAACACAGCTTTAGGGAAACTCAGCATCTATTCAAAACATAAGCTAACTTACCGCCAGTGCTTCGGCTCCAAGGAGTAGGTTTATGAGCTGACAACTTGACAGTATTTCTTTGTTATGACTGGCTGAGGATGTCCAATTGTCATACAATAATTTTCAGTAATTAGTATACATATTAGAAGTAACTCATCTTTTCACAAGAACAGTGTTCTTTTGGATAAACAATAGCTTCTGCAACACTAAATTATAGAGGCCAAGCTACTAATTTATGGTGGGTTACAATTATACATGTTGTGGGCCACAAGCACTCTGTGGGCTGTGTAATGAAGGCCAATAGTTTAAAAACTGATTAGAATTACAAATAATCTGCCAGGTGTTTTCATTGCTGTTTTGGAAGACAGCATTATCCTAGTCTTGAGCCTCCAAAGCCAAGATGATAGAAAATACTATGGAAAACTCTGCGGCCAATAACATTTCAAAAATATCTTTCTCAAATTGTGTATTATTTTTACACCACTGATCAAGAATAAAGGTAGCATTGTAGTGGCACTACCACTGATGTTAACATAAAATCTCATCACTCCACACACATTACACTGGCCTTGTAAATGGTCCTCTTAGACCATCTGTAAGAAGTTTGTAGGCACAAAGAAAATTAAGAGTAAAATAATTATAGAAGAATGATACAATAGATAGTTGGATTAATTTGTACTTACATCACAGGGAAAGTTCCAACCATCTACCTCACATCATTATATGAAAATCTGAAATATTCCTTTTAAATAAATTCAGAATAAACAAAAAAAAAGTTTCCAAAGTCCTTTCCTTTTCTTCCTGCTAGAATTTGAATGCAGAATTTTAGGTATATCTAAGAAAATAATATTGTATTAATACATGTAATGGTTATCTATGATGTCTAGCCAATCAATAACATTACCATAAACAAGATTACCAAAAACATGAGCTCTAAACTTCAGGGATCCAGCTATAAAATATAACATGTAATAAAACAATAAAGAGAATAAAATAAAATATAATATCTAATGTAGTGTTTTGAGTTAAAGGGGAAAAATAGTAGTTTTTTTGTACTGAATCATAGAATATCCTGATTTGGAAGGGACTCACAAGGATCATCAAAGTCCAACTCCCGGTCCTGCACTTCTTGAACTCTGTCAGGCTTGGTGCTGTGACCACTTCTCTGGGGAAAGTGTTGCGGTGCCCAAACACCCTCTGGGTGACAACCCTTTTCCTCATATCCGAACTAAACCTCCCCTGGCACTGCCTCGTACTGTTCTCTTGGGTCCTGTCACTGGCTACCACAGACAAGAGAGCAGTGCCTGCCTCTCCTCTCCCCCTCACAAGGAAGTTGCAGACTGCAATGAGGTCTTCCCTCAGTTTTCTTGAAGCTGAACAAGTAGAGCATTTACATGGATAGTATTCATATTTTCATTTGGGAATGGCCATGATGTAAGCAATATCATTTGGGTTCTTTTAACAACTTTAAACAGCTCTAGATTAGAAGGGGTTTTAGAGAAAACAGGTCATAATGCAGGATATGAACATACACTCTGACATTCAGAATGAGAAAAAATCACACTCCTGTGTATTTAAAAGATTAGCATTAAGTACTTTTCAATGTTAAAACTAAGGAGCTTTATGAGACCATACATATTATTAAGATATTTTCTGAAGTCTAACTGTCCTGGAAAGTCCACTGCCTATATACACAGAGATTTTATGGATATACAAATGATAAAATCTGTTGCATTATTAAATTATTTATGGATTATAAATATAATAAAATATTCAAACCAGGTCTGATACTAAACACATATTTGATTGAAATTGCTAAGGGAAGGTAATTGCTGTGCTCAAGTGGCAAATGTAACTGTTTTCAGAAGTACTATATAAGGAACATAAAAAGTATAAAAATAAAATATAGATATAAAGAACATTAACTGAATTTTCAGTATCCAAAATGTCAAAACTACAATACCATTCATCAGTTCAGAGTAAAACCATTTTGCTATCTTTCAGTACAGATGTACCTTATTAAATTTCAGTTGTTAAGGAACAGTAAGTAGATGGGGTTTAGCCTACAGATTTCCTGAGAGCATATGCCACTACTATACTTTCCAAGGGTTATGTTATAGACAAAATAACAGTACATTCAAGTTTACATTTAATATTAAGAAAAAATACTAAAATGTCAAATTTGACTTTGACTTAACCTTCCTTTAAATTATGAATTTAATTTTATTTAATTACAAGTTGCATAGTAAAATACTCTTAATGAGTGGATATTAACTTATTTTTTTTTCTGCAACTGTTTCATTTTCTACTTATAAATCATTTAAAATCCATCAAATCTGAATGGCAAAATTTTTAGACACCTGAAAATTTTCTGTGATGTGAATGTATGTTTCCAAGACCATTGGTACTCTCCAAGTTTATAATTTATTTGGGTCAAATCTCGTTACAGGCTACAGCTTAAATGAATACTGCATTTGAAATATATAAGTTAATAAACATTAAAATATGTGTTGAGCATATGTGCTTAACTGAGGAATCCCTCAAATTTTTAAATAATGCCTTAGGAATCCAAAATATAACATTTTCACCTATTTGTAATAGTTTTTCTAAATCCAGCATTTTTTAAAAAATACGTATGATCTTGTCCAGTGCAGAAGAATATCACTATGCAACAGTGGTTTTCTAAACCTTATTGCACCAAAAACAATTGCATTTGTGGAAACTGAAGTGTGAAAAGCTTTTAGGAATGATAAGAAGGGAACTGAATAACTGTACATGTTTCTGCATAAGGGTAACTGCAAATGGTGATCTTTGCAAGGGAGTAAAACTCTTCAGCTTCATTTTGGGAGCTCATTCTGCCTTTAACTATCTTTGTAGGATAAAGTAAATTTAGGTCTTGATTAACATAACGTGCAAAATATTAAAGAAATGGAGGAAAAAAATTAAATACTTTAAAGCCAAGTTTCTGCTGAAAATAATGAGGCTGCTTAGATTTTGGAAAGGGAAGATACAGACTTTATATTCTACAATAGCCAAAAGCTGTTCTTAAAAAAATGAAGGTAGACAAAACCATGAAGTAGGTATCATGGTGCTGATCTTCTAAGTAGTCTGTAGATGACTTTCTTTACCTATGTGATGCTTACTGTAGATCAGATTGAAAATTAATATTAAACAATAAATGTTTATCGAGAAAAAGTCTTTGCTACGTATTGGTTAAACTTGGATTTTGAACTTATCTGGATATTTACAATTAATCTAGGTTTCCATCATTTTTTTGGTGAAGTCTGTAGGAATTTTCAGGTTTTAGTGGAAAAAAAAAGACTTCTACCCATCTTCTGACTTCTTTATGTTCTGATCTACAGTAAGACAATCCATTTTTAACAGATCTTCTAAGCCCTGTTGTGTGACCATTCCAGTTGAACTTCCCTGTCAAAACCTACAAAACCTATTTATGTTGTTATGACCATTGTATTCTAAGGGAGGGAACTATTACTGCAGATCTTTGTTCAAGTACACTCTGACACAAGGAAAATCTGCTCATGCAGGTCCTTTTACAAAACTGGATTCTAGCAACTAGATTAGATTAGGGCCCCTGAAAAAAACAGTAATTTTTATCCATTGGCCAAACAGTCCTGAGACAATAATTTATAGATTCTTTTATGATTTTAGGCAAATAAGAATGACTTTTTTTCTTTTCTTTAAAATGTCCTCTGCTTCTTTGTCCAAGTTGTTTGTTTTACCTACTGTCTATACGAAGTTTACTGTCAAATCAAGCACCCTGTAAAAAAACTGAACCAAGCTTCCAAACTGGCAAACTCTCATTCTTATCTGACTGGTCTGTACCAATGCCTACTGAAAACAGATATGCTTATTAAAACACTATTTACCAGCATTGGATAATCCCTGCACTAGCTGACATGCAAAATGGTTTGCAACTACTTTAATCACTGACATAATAAACAAGTAACAACATCTTTTGACCACCATTGTTCAAAAAAAGAGCAATATACCTTAACAAAGAGGGATGGTATGTTCTAGCTGAAGAGACAAAGGCAAATTAACAAAAAAATGAATTAAGATTTAAATAATGATTTCTATTTCTATTAGCAAAGAATAGGTCTGCCCAGCTATTAATATCTAACTAAAATGTGTATTCAAATCACACCTGTTCGGTTTCTCAAAAGTGCTATTTCAGCTAATTTAACCATTCATTCCTCTTAGGGACACATTTTGCTGGGAAATTTAAGCTACTGAAATCAACCTGAGTAAATCATGCAGTTAAATGATTTTTGATAATAGAAAATTTTGGCTGACTGAAAATGCTTAAAGACTGTGGAAGTGCAGAATACTGGTGGATGACTAGACAGTTTTGCATTCCATATGTCACAAATGTAAGTCTCAACTAACAAACTTGTTATGATCTAACTACCAGCACTGGAACTGCAGTGCTAGAAAATATGACAGATAAATAATTCAGCTACAGAGATTATTATTTTCCAAGAATGAATATAATTAGAATATACAGGAGGTTTTCCCCTCCTTTCTTAGCAGACAGACGGGATCATAAAATAATAAAGCTGTAGAATTGTGTTCTTTTCTTCATGTCTGCCAGTTTAATTTGATTTGTACCAAATTCAAATATACTGGCATATGCCATTTGAGTTGAAACAGCCCTTTGTATTCCCATGGGGCTTACTTGCGTTGCAGAAACAGGTATAACCTAATTTCCTGTCTATGACTTAATCAAGCAATCTCTTAAAAATTATGGTCCTAAAAATCCTGTTATTCCTAGCTAGTACAGTCAACACACATTATTTCATGTTCAAAATGGATAGAAAGAGCAGAAAATGTCTGCCTTGCAGTCTGTCAAAACCTCTGCTCCTTCACTGAGAAGCAGGAGACAATTCTGCTGGAGCAGGGTTACATCTCAACTCCCAACATGCTAAATACCTTGTATCCATGTCTTTTGGACATATTACTCTTATTGGAAGGCTAGCAGGATGCCATTTTGGAGCTGGACTTCAGGTTCTCTCTTTTCCTGTAAAAAAAGTGAAGTGGTATGACGGGATGTTTAGTTCTATGCTCAACCCACTATAAGAAATGACAGGGAACAGTAGGAGATATTTCTGTATTTCCAACTCAGTAAAGTTTATTTTATTAGATATACTAAATTTGGGGACTATGTGCAACAAATTCAGATTCAGCACAGCTTCTGAATGGTGACCTCATGAAGAACGTTTGCTCAAAAATCCTATTTTTTTTTAAACTTACATTGGTGAGTCTAATAAGAGACAATACAGACTATGACTCTTGGAACATATAATAAATTTAAGTACACATCCATTTGAAATTCTTTAAAAGTACAAGCTCATTTTTTATCTAAGCTGCATTTCTTCAATGTATCTTAAATTTTCATGATTTTAATGATTAAATTTTAAAGGAAATACTTAAATCACAGTCCTTTCTCTAGTGACACTATATATTCTTCAGAAGCTTCTCTTTGAAGAGATAATACAAGACTCCCAACACCTCAAACTGATGTTTAGTGTGTGTGTGATTTCACTGTCATGAACCCCAGTAACGCAGTTTTTGGGTTGTTTGTTGGACTGTTTACTGAATTTCTTTGGCCTCAGGCAACTGCCTATAGTACCCTGTGACATTGCAGTCATCAAAAAGATCTACAAAGTCATTTTTTCATCAATGCATTGCCAGTTGAGACACTTCGAAGTTGAGACTTCAGATCCCTTATTCTCTAATTAGATAGTTTAAAATGATTTAACTGAAATTGCTCTACCATATGATGGCAGGTTCGGGTCTTTTAAAAAAAAACAAAACAAAACTATTTTTGGTTGTAGGATGTGAGCCATAGCTATGAAACTGATATTACTTTTGCATAGTTCTCTTGCTATTGATTATGGGGTCAAAATGTAAATCATCTAGTAAAGAATTTTTAGTGGTTCAAGTTTTGATGCACTCTGTGCAACTTGCCAGATATACAACAATGAATTCTGAAAATTCCCCTGCTATTCATTTAAATAATCTTTTACACAAGCTATTTAAAATACAAAGTTCTAAGCAATGACATAAAGCTCTAGAATTAAAATTTTATAATAAAAGGGCAGATGTTTCCACATCTTTAAAGAATATTTCCTCGATTGATAAAAGACAGGAGATTATGCCCTTTTACTGAACATGATGCCTTTCCTATAAAATTTTTCTTTTTCTTAAAAAGTAGTCAAAACCTGTTCGATGAATCATTACTGAGTAACACAATTACAACTGATAATTATCATGCATCTTATCCGTGTGTTGAGAAAGGTGAGTATAAAGAAGAAGCTCCAGATAAAACTAGGGACACCAATGTGTATCCAATTTTCCTAGATTCCTACTAATCAAGATCATGGATTTAGGATAAAGATGGATGTTTTTGCTGACAGGTAATCATCTTATTATCATAAGTTGGCAGTTTGGTGGTTATTTATACTTATAGTCTCCATGAAATACTGAAAAAGTAGGCTATATAGGTGTCATTACTTTGTTGATTGGATTTTTTTCCCTTTGGTATACATGAGAAGCAACTAAAATGAAGTAAAAAAATAATTTAGGTTGATGAGGTATTTGAAAACTTCTGCAGTTCCTTACTGCAGAAGTACTGTAGACACCACACAATTCATATACCAGTGAGTCAATGAACTACAAAGCAAGATAAAAAATAATTTATTTTTTATCTGTTCATGATCTTATACTCATGAACCCATACTTCGACAAAATGAAAAAAAAAAAAAAGTTGAATCTTCACTTTGGAACTAAAAGCCTCTGGCTCTTATTACAAAGGTGGCATGCAGTTTTGAAGTTTGGCAGGAGAAATACAAAAATATACATATAGGGTTTAGACTGTTCTGGTGAAGTCCCAGTGATTGAAGTCCTACTGACTGAACTGATTCAAAGATTCAGGCTTCTGTCTATGGGCTCCTACAAATATCAATTCCAGAACTAAAAGAACATTCAAATGAAAAATTTTTCTTCTGTGGCTCCCCAGATGAAACTGAAAGTGTATGTGGGTATAACAGGAATTGAGATACCATAGATCTGTGCTTTGCTTAGTTGCAGAAACATATTGAGTTGGGTTGATCATACGACATGGCTTTGGAGTTACTGCCTCAGGCTGTCAGAAGTCTGAAAACCTATAGCATCACTTGAGTACAGGTCCTACCTCCTTTACCTTGTGTTCCAGACAACTCTTCGAAACTAGGAGCAGTAGTAACACAGGAGCAACTATGATTTAAGTATGTAACCCAAAGATTCCCTATAGCAACGTAGAATCATGAAGGTTGATTCCATCAGGCTTAGGGTGCGCTTTGCCAGAAAATGGACCAAAATTAGAAGCAGGTACTCTCAAACATTCAGAATGAAGTGACTTGAATTTCACATAAGGTAGATCAGTGAGAATACATAACACCAGTGTGTCATGTACAGTAGCTGACCTATTAATTCACTCTAGACCAGGTTTCTTATTTTTACAGCCCTGACTGGGCTAAGTCTTGTTTATCTGAGAAACTGTCTCCTTGTACAGCTCATTATAACTAAGACAGACATATTTGCTCCACAATACAGTTTGAAAAAAGGATTCTTTTATCTAAGGTCTAAACTATGAATTTAGTTTCAGCTACACAAAATTCTAGACATCTTTGCTCCTTGTCTACACAATAACCACAGTAAAAGTGACCTAAAAAGGCCTTTAGTTATAGAGTATGCAAATTTATAAAACATGTCACTTATTACTTGCCTTTAAATACAGAAGTCTGTAAAAACAAAAATATTGCTCAGGCTGACTCCACCAAAGCATGATAATTTTTTTCTAGCATTGTCTGACATCACTTGCCTACGACAACAGCTATCTGTGAAACTGAGACCCTTATTCAGGAGGTTAATGTGAGGTAGGAACTCCATTCAGTGTTATTTTGGCTTAAGGGCACAATGTCACAATTTGGTGCATCCTTTAATGACTTTTTTTTTTTTCCAGAAGGCAGCTTACAGCTTAGACCTAGTTCAGCGAATTTCCTTGCAAGGTCCTTGGAAAATGGGGATGGGTGGGGAGTACAATTGATTGTGTGGCCAAATTTTTTGTTCATGCCTGCTTACTGATTTTTGTTCATTTCACAAATAAACAAGGCATGAATACATCAACCCACAAACCATAAACAATAAAGAACTTCATCCTGTAAGTTTGCTACGGCCAGCAGTTTGTGGCTGAATCTGCTATTTGTCATAAGATAAATGATAAAGTGATTGCCATTTGTCACTGAATACACAAGAGAAGTATTCAACTGTGAATCACACAAATGCAGGCA